>NC_090648.1:494075465-494295465 GCF_040937935.1 Hyperolius riggenbachi
TGCAATTGCTGCCTGTTTAAGTGGTGTCACTTTTCCTGTAGCAAGACCAGTATTCAGATGGTAGGGCCGGAACATAAACAACATGAAGACATGTTCCCATTCTGCCATGTGTGCGCAGTCATGGCTGGTGCTGTAACGGTGAGGGGGATATTTTCTTGGCACAAGTTGGGCTTATTACCAACTGAGCGTGATTCTCCTCTGACCTCAATGATGCATTCTCCTCCACACAACTGCCCCTCACTGGATGTTTTCTCTTTTTTTGAGCGGTTCTCTGTAAACCCTAGAGATGGTTGTGTGTGAGAATCCCAGAAGATCAGCAGTGGGTGAAAAACTCAGACTGGCTCTTCTAGCACCAATACCTATGCTATGTTCACAGTCACTACAATTCCTAAATGTATTGTGTTGCTTCTCCTGCTTACCGCCCCTCCCTTGCTTTAGCTTTCTCTGTACCCACCCACTTCCACGCTTCCACTCTCCCCGCACACCCCTGCTTCTTTGCAGACTGCCTCTCCCTTGCTTTACCTTTCCCTCCTCTCCCCTCCCCCCTCTTCCACTCTACCTGAATACCCTTGTTTCTCCTGTGTACTGTCCCTCCCCCAATTAACCTCTCCCTGCACCTCCTCCCCCCCCCTCTGCTTCTACTCTCACTGTACATCCCTGCTTCTTCTGAGTTCCAACCCTTCCCTGCTTAACATCTCCCTGCACACATCCCCTCCCCTTGCTTCCACTCTCCCTGCACACCCCTGCTTTCCCTGTGTACTACCCTTCCCTTACTTTAGCTTTCCCTGCACACATCCCCTCCCCTTGCTTCCACTCTCCCTGCACACCCTGCTTCTATTGCATACTGCCTCTCCCCCCCCCCCTTGCTTAACCTTTCCCTGGACTCCCCCTCTGCTTCTACTCTCCCTGTACACTCCTGCTTCTCCTGTGCTCCGCCCCTCCCTCACTTTACATTTCCCTGCACACATCCCCCTCCCCTTGCTTCCCCTCTCCCTGCACATCCCTGCTTTTCCTGTGCTCCGCCCTTCTCTCACTTTACCTCTCCCTACACACATCCCCCTCCCCTTGCTTCCACTCTCCCTGCACATCCCTGCTTCTCCTGTGCTCCGCCCCTCTCTCACTTTACCTCTCCCTACACACATCCCCCTCCCCTTGCCTCCACTCTCCCTGCACATCCCTGCTTTTCCTTTCTCTCCTGGCACACCCCTCTTTACTTGTGGTCTCCCCTGCACTTCACATTTCTCTGCGCTACCCCGCCCCCCATTTCCCTTTAACCTGCTCCTCCCCCTTCTCCTTTGTCTAATGCTTCCCATCCTTGCTTACAGCAATCAGCCTATCCTTTGCATCTGTTTTTACAGGTTATGAGATATGGGCAGAAGAGGAGGGACGCGGCATGGCATGAACTACTCACAGACAATTGAATTCATCGAGCTGTTTAAGAGTTTCCCCTGTTTGTGGAATCGAAAGAAAGGTTATTCAAGCAGCCAAAAGCAAGAGGCCCTTAAATTACTCCTTTCCTTCTGCAAGACTTTCCGCCCGAACTCCAATCTTAGTTATGTCAAAGCAAAGATTGCCAACCTCACAAGTCGCTTCAGACAGGAGCACGACGATGTTATGTTATCCACGAAATCTGGTGCAGACATGACGTACCCCCCCAAACTCTGGTATTACCACCTCTTAAAGTTTCTCCTGGAAGAGGACGTTCCGGACCCACCACCTCTCCAGGAATCCCACCAAAGCTCGGAGGATAGCTCGCAAGAAACCGGCCAGGAATCGCAATCCGTAAGTGCTGAACTTCCTGAATGAGTTGTTCTCTGCTCTGTAAAGAACCGCCCTTCCTCTGTCAGCATAAAATTAGGAGGTTTATGTCTAGCTTTCGTTGCTCAAGTCACCTTCGTCACACCATATGATGCAGGAAAAAAACGCATTAAGGTTCTTTAAAAGTTTTGTTGCATGTTTGTTGGCGCCATGAAATAGTTCAGCTCTGATTTATCTGTTGCATTCGCAATTTTGCAAATATTTTTTCAGATTTCGTATCTTGGCTTTATTTGCAGTTTGCTACAGCGCTCCTCTGGGATGGCTAGTGTAAAAATGCCCGCCGCGGGAGTCAGTTGCCTGATTGGTGCCGTCAGGAATTTTGGAGATACTGGGGCTTTACTGGGAAGCTTGTACTTTAGAGAGTGCGCAGAAATGTTCTGATATCACCATTTCCTTTCCTTTAAAGATGAACGCCAGTGAAAATAATGTAATAAAAAAAAGTGCTTCATTTTTACAATAATTCTGTATAAATGATTTAGTCAGTGTTTGCCCATTGTAAAAGCTTTCCTCTCCCTGATTTACATCCTGGTCACATGGTGACATATTTACTGCTGGCAGGTGATGTCAGTGGTAGGAGATGCTGCTTGCTTTTGTTGCAGTTGGAAACAACTGTAAACAGCTGTTATTTCCCACAATGCAACAAGGCTCCCACAGTGTGAGGTCAGCAGGGGTGCCTCTAGCCTTTATGTCACTCCAGGCAAGATAACCTGCGCCCCCCCCCCCCCCCCCCCATGGCGGCACACACCTGCCTGTCATATATATGCAGCGGCTAGCATGAAAGATGGAAAAAAAAAACCACACACACTGGCTGCGGTAGCATTGCATTGTGCTCCCCCTCCCTCCCACTGCGCTCCAGGCGAACATTTGTAGTTGCCTGGTGGTTGAGATGCCCCTGGAGGTCAGTACCTCAGTGCTGTGAGGCGCTGACATCACACTGTGGGAGGGGTTTCACCACAATATTAGCCATACAGATCCCCCTGATGATCTGTTTGAGAAAAGGAAAAGATTTCTCACGGGAAAGGGGGTATCAGCTACTGATAAAGTTCAATTCTTGGTTAAAGTTTCATTTTAAAGTGGACTGGAACTCTTGCACAGGACAGAAAGAAAGCATAGAGAAATGTGCCCTTTATGTATTAAAAGTTTAGCCTGTCTAACTCCCCCTCATTCGTCACTAATCACAAGTGTAATTTGATGTCTCAGCTGGGGCAGCTCAGGAATCTTGGCAGCCTCAGCAGAGCAGCTTATTTGTAAACACTGAATGTTAATCCTATCTGTTTCCATGAAACCAAGAAGTAGTAGTGGCCCGAATATCAAATTTTGGGTTCGCAAATTTGGAAGGCGATTCTCCGCAAAAATTAGCAAATCTCCCGAGACTTCAATGGACATTTTAAAACCTACATAGACTGTTTCTGGCCACAAAAGTGATGTGTAATGATGAAGCCGGCACCATAAGTATTTAAATGCTCTTTTATCGATTAACCCCCTTGCCGGGCCAATTCTTGCGGCAAGGGGGCAGTGCAGCACTTTTTTTTTTTTTAAATCATGTAGCGAGCCTAGCGCTAGCTACATGATAGCCGCTGAGCAGCGGCATCCCCCCACCCACTCCATCCCGTTCAGAACGGGATTTCCTGCTGGGCTTCCCCGGTCGCCATGGTGACGGGGCGGGATGACGTCATGGACGTCGGGACGTCAGAGGGAATCCCGATCCACCCCTCAGCGCTGCCTGGCACTAATTGGAAAATCGGCCCAGCAGGGCCAGAGCAATCCTCCTGTGCGAGTTACCCCGAGCTCAGCTCGGGATAACCGGCAAGGAGGTTAAAGTTGCTTGTCAGCCTTTATAGCAACGTTTCAGAGCTACAATGCTCCTTTTTCAAGCTAAGCTGCAAGTCAAATACATATACATATTTAACAAACTTCTTTATATACTCTCATGGTACTGTGAGTAACTAATCACATTATCCAGTTTCGAACAACATATCAAAAAGGTCCTCCTACACGGCGCACCTGATGGAGAACTATATAGGTACTCACAGATTGGGTCACAGCATGGGAACCGCCTCTATCATCCTTTAAATCGATTGGTCCGCATACCATTGCGGAAAAACAGTCGTGTGCTCCCGCCGCCTCCACCCACTGCACTGCCGTCATCGGCGGACCTGATGGGGAACGTCAGGGTCACGTGGGCAGGCTGCGGCGTCATGCACCTCCACCCGCCCACATGCAGCGCCGGCCAATCTGTGTGCAGTGCGTCCGAACATCGGCGCACCGCCCACACAAGTTGTAAACAAAGTCTTCGCAGCAGGATGCTTAAAAGCCCATGGCTAAAGAACATACATAAATATCAGGTTACTCTCAATATTACGAGAAGTAAGGGGAAGCAACGGAGGTGAGGCATCTAGATTGCAATAGTACAAAAGCCATCTGACTGCCACTTAGTGACTAAATAAATTGCAATATGCAAATATATAGGGGTGATACCTACAGGAAGCTTCAGTACAGTGTTACTGGACAGCTTCTGTAACAAAAACGCAGGACCCAATTTTCCGGACTGTTTTGCTCAGCGGAACGGAAACCGAAGGTTTTGCAGCACAGTAGGAACCTATGGAAATGGACGGTATACAGCACACTGGCTATAAAAATGGACCATTTTCCAGGATCCAGATGGCCAGATCCGTACGTCCGGCTCCGGAAGTAAACGCAGATGTGAACCGGGCCTAAGTGACATGTTGGCAGGGATTAGATCATAAACTCCTCTGAGGAAAGTAGATGATGGCAGGGATTAGATTGTAAGCTCCTTGGCAAGCGGCACATTCGGTGAGTGACAGGCAGCTCAGAGATCACTGTAAGTACCCGTTTGTTGCCTCTTCCTGTCCTGCGCCGGTCCTGTCCGTCCCGCTGCCGTTCCATTCCTAGACTTCTAAGTCGATGCCAGCGCAGCCCTGCCAAGCGTATCTTTTCTTCGCGTACTCCTCGCAAAGAAACTATATGCGTGGCCAGAGCCGCGCAGGCGCAGTGGCCCGGCGGTGAAACGAACGGAGACTTGGGCAGGATCGGCACGGGACAGGACGGCTTCTGGGGGCTTGCTGAAGCCCCAGGTAAGTGAAACAGCATGTTTAAAAACTATTTACAGTTCTGCTTTAAGGGCTCTGACACGGGAGACCTGGGTTGGAATCTCGGCTCTGCCTGTTCAGTAAGCCAGCACCTATTCCGTAGGAGACCTTGGGCAAGTCTCCCTAACACTGCTACTGCTTTAGAGTGCGTCCTAGTGGCTGCAGCTCTGGCGCTTTGAGTCCGCCAGGAGAAAAGCGCAATATAAATGTTCTGTGTTTGTTTTGTGAGTTATTTCGATGGGACAGGACATTTTTTCCTGTCATACAAGCTGTACACTGATTACATTACATTGTATCACAGCGTCATATCTGTGGTGTTGTCCCATGAAAACATAGACTATATATTTACACTCAGAGGTGTACTCACTATTGTGAGATGCGGTATAAAATAAAAGTAAAGCACAATATTTAACTAAACTATTTAACTAACACGGTTAACTAAACCGTGACAACTCAAATATCACACCTTATCAATGATATCACACCTTATCAAACATATCACAACTTATCAAAGTTATCACACCTTATCAAAGTCAACATGCCTTATCAGAATTATCAGAGTAGCATAGCGAGCGCAACGAACCCGCAGGGGCTCAGGGCAGGACGAGTGCCATTGCCAATTAGCAGGAATAAGTTCGTAGCACTCAGGGCCCGTTCACACTTAAAATCGCAGAATGCCGGCGATTACCGCCGGCGTTTTGCGTAAGTGATTTTCCCGCGATTATCTCGGAAAAGTCACTGGACACTGCGCGGTTTTGGAGCAATCGCGTTTAGCGTGCTATGCACGCTAATCACGATCGCAAATCGCGGAACGCTCATCGCCGGCAAACCGATGCATGCAGCGCGGTTGCGGTTATCGCTAACCGCAACCGCGGCAGTGAGAACACTGCCACTCGCTACATTGTGTAGCGGTTCTTGCAGAACCGCTAGCGGTTTGCCGTGAGCGGGAATCGCGCGATTCCCGCTCAGGTGTGAACGGGCCCTCACTATTCTACTCTGATAAGGCATGTTTGATATGGTGTGATTTTTTTGATAAGGTGTGATATCTTTGATAAGGTGTGATATTTGAGTTATCACGGTTTAGTAAATCAAGCCCTATGAGCATTTCCGATTTTGTTTTTAAGCGCTGGTGATTTTAGAAATCGCCCTAAAAACGCTTGTGCAATGATTTTCTATGAGACTGTTCACATGTGCGCGTTTCGATTTTTATTAAAATCGCAAACGCGCTACATATACCATTTTCTGAGCTCTTTGGCTGAATGGAAGGTATAGGGGAAAAGCGCTTTGTATTGTGATTTCCCAAGCCATTTTATGAGTAAATACATTGATTTATTAATTTCCGGGCCAAAGAGTTCAATTAAAATTGTAATCGTTCAATCAAAATCGTAATCGCTCAGCAAAAAGTGCTTAAGAAAGCTCAATAAATCAATTAGCGATTCCGATAGCGCTGGCGATTTATAATGCGAACAAGGCCTGAATCAGTCATCACCTCAATAAAACATCTCTTCAGAATTCTGCTGTAAACTCTGTAAAAGCAATGGAACTTTCTAGAGGGTACAGAAAAGGCATTTTAAATTCTGTCATATTCTACCACCCCTGGCTAGCTAAATGCAGCGCTGCGTTCCTCTGGCCAGTCGATTTCACTATGCATGGACGTGTAGTTCCCAGGTAAAACATTTTGTTGCTATAGCGGCCGAGCAGGTGCCATGGCGACGGGGTGGATAATGGTCCCTCATGCGGACTTGTGGCATGGTGACATCTGCAGTAAGTGCTTTTGCCTGGCGTAGGTTGCAAGTGATGCCAGTACAGAAGGAAGGATGTGGGGATCTTATGTGGAGTACTTGAGAAATTAAATTATGCGTCAGTCAACAAACATTTACCAAACAACGAGAGAAATAAGTCAAATCTCAGCTTAGGCCTCAAATCATGAACTCCAGACAGGCGTCCTCCAGCCCCATGAACACTGTTGCCTCCCTTGCCGCCGCCCCCCCCCCCCTTCACTGGGGGCTCTATTCCTCTGTAATAGCCCCCAGTAATAGGGCTTCAGTTGTGCCAGTTGGGCCGCTCTGCGTATGTGTGTCCCAGCGGTGCATGCTCACCTCCGGGAGAGCAGCCCAACTGGCATGACTGCAGCTCTATTACTGGAAGCTATTGCAGAGGAATGGATCCACCGGGGAGGACGGCGAGGGAAGCAACAGAGTGTATGGAGCTGCAGGAAGCCCCAGGTAAGTACTGAATCTTTACTTTACACCATCTCATTTACAATTTAAAGTGGTGTGAAACTCAGCATTTCTTATTTGCTCTAAAAGATTCTTTTAAGCAAAAGAGGTCTTACCAGAAGAAAACCCTGGTAGTAGAACAGCATTCAAACAGTTAAACAGAGCACTTTCTTCTTCAGCAGGATGTTTAGTGCCACATTGCTGAACATGAGGAAGTGATTACAATAGTAGCTGATGAGAAAACAAAGCAGATAATATAAACACTGGGTCTCAGCTGAATACAAGCCAAAAGTGTGCACAGGAGAAGACACATTGGATACATTGTAATAAATAAACACAACAGCCATGCAATAAATTACAATGGCAGCTTTTTAGAGCAGGTAAGCTGTACTTTGGGAACTTGTCATTTGTAAACAGACAATAATAGTTGTGCACAAAAGCAAATATGGACGGATGGGATGAAATATCTTCCCTACCGTAGTGGTATTAGCCAGGGACCAACTACAGCAGACTAAATTTTTATATAGGGTCTACATCACCCCTGACCGCATGCATAAAATGAACAACGCTAATTCTAAATGATGCTGAAGATGTTCAACCTCACTAGGCAATTTTATACATATCATTTGGTCTTGTCTCTTTATTACCCCTTTTTGGAGGGATGTTTTGTGAATAGTAAATACTCTGCTCACTACCCCTAGTTCCTGGACAATTGATGCTTGGAAGATTCGGTGACACCACTTTCACTAAATATAAACAAATAATGATTAGAGTCCGGAGCTTTCAGGTGGGGAAGTAAATTGTCAAGCTCTGAAAAAAAGACCTCAACTCCAATGTTTTGGGCCAGGCCTGGATTTACCTCACAGGAACCTATAGGATCAGAAGTCCTGGCACCCTAGACTCCGCCCTCCATGAACCTACAAACCCCATCAAACTGCACTGCAGGTCTGCTGGCTGGCTGGCCGAGCTGTCACTTCTCCCTTACCTACCTTGCCCGTCATAGGTAGCAACAGATGCCCCTTAGTATAAGGTAGCCATAAGTACCCTCAATATTAAGTAGCTAGAGGTGCTCAGAAGTATTAGGTAGTTTGAGGAACCTCAGTATGAAAGAAAACCTGAACTGAAAATTAAAAGTCAAAATAAGCATACACAAGTCATACTTACCTTCCATGTAGTCCACTCCTCAGTGTCTTTCTCCTGTCCCGCGTCCTGTTTGTTCACTGTGATCAAGGGAATTTTCCGCCCTCCATTTTGATAATGGCCATTACCCATAACAGCTTTCTGGTCAGCACACAGTTAAACTGTAACATCGCCCACTTGAGCCATAGGGAAACATGGACATTACCTGGAAAATCAGTTTTCCTCTCAGCTATAACTGACAGCAACTGATATTTTACTGACAGCAACTGATATATTTCAGATCTGACAAAATGTTGGCAGAACTGGAAGGGATTGTTGTCAGAAGAAAATGGTGATCTTCTGAGAGGAACTGATGGCAAGGTAACTATGTAATGTTCATTTGAAGTTACCTCATGTGTTTATTTTAAATATTTTTACTCCGTACAGGTTCTCTTTAAGTAGTTAGAGGTGCCTCTGCTCATTCCACTGACGATCTCCCTTCAGTCAGAGTGAGTAACCGCTCATTTAGACTCTCATTAGGACTCTGCCTAGGGAGGAAGGGAGGCGCTCAGAGAGGGGAGGGAGCCGCCGCTCCATCATCAGGCGCCTGTAGGCATGTGCCTACAGTGTCTTATGGTAAATCGGCCCTGTTTTGGGCAAAATCAGTCAACTGGACAGTTCCCCTTTATAAAATGACAAATCTAAACCGTCAGTGTCCCAAAAAAATATTGGAAAATCTGGGGAATATAGAAAGACTGAATAATGGATTTCACAAACCCTAACTTTATACCCATCAACAATTAATAACGGCAGGGTATGGGTGGTGTGCACTCTCAACTGAATGAGAAATGGTGGTGGTGAAATCAGAACTTCCTCTCTGCTCTAAAAGATATGCAACAGTGTATATAAATAATAACTTTTAGGAAACATAAAGCAAATTTTGCTGCCCCATGATATACATACCCGGGGCTTCCTCCAGCCTCTTGCAGCCGACATGTCCCATGCTGCATCTCCTCTCTCAGTCGCTGGTCCAGAGTCCTCGTCGGTGCAGAGGCTGGCCTCCTCTACTGCGCCTGCCTGAGTGCCGCTTTCAATCAAGTCCACGTTGTCTGCAGCGTACTTTGCAGGTACAGTAGTTCTGTGCCTGTGCAGTACGCTGCGGACAACGTGGACTTGATTGAAAGTGGCGCTCAGGCAGGCGCAGTAGAGGAGGCTGGCCTCTGCACTGGCCGGGATCCCCGGGCCGGCGGCTGAGAGCGGAGCTGTGACGTGAGACATGTTGGCTGCAAGAGGCTGGAGGAATCCCCGGGTAAGTATATCATGGGGCAGCAAAATTTGCTTGATGCTTCCTTTAAAGAGAGTCTTAAGCGAAAATAAATCTCGCTTCAGACCTCATAGTTAGCAGGGGCACGTGTGCCCCTGCTAAACCGCCGCTATCCCGCGGCTTAACGGGGGTCCCTGATCCCTCAAATCCCCTCGGTGCAACGGGGGAGCTCTTCCTGGTTGGGGCAGGGCTAACCGCCGCAGCCCTGCCCCACGCGCGTCTGTCAGCGCGTATCTCCGCCTCTCCCCCACCCCTCTCAGTCTTCCTTCACTGAGAGGGGCGGGGGAAAGGCGGCGATGCGGCGCTGATAGACGCGACTGGAGGCAGGGCTGCAGCCGTTAGCCCTGCCTCCAGGAGCGACCAAGCCTGCGACCAAGTGTTGCAGGGGGGGTTTGGGGGTGAAGGGACCCCCGTTTAGCGGCGCTATTGCGGCGGTTTAGCAGGGGCACACATGCCCCTGCTAACTATGAGCTCTGAAGCGAGATTTATTCTCGCTTCAAAGTCTCTTTAACCTCCCTGGCGGTCTATTAAAACCGCCAGGGGGCAGCTCAGCACTTTACATTTTTTTTTCTTAAATCATGTAGGTAGCCTAGCGCTAGCTTCTGTCCTGTGCAAGAGTCGCGTACACTTTAAAGGGACTCTAACATAAAAAAACCCTCTGGGGGATACTTACCTTGGGAGGGGGAAACCTCAGAGTCCCAGTGAGGCTTCCCCCTCCCCTGTAGCTTCAAGGAATCAAGCGCTGGCTCCCCCAAATCCTCCCCCAATCCTCCCCCGACAAGCTTGACAAGGGATGATATATTTACCTCTCCGGGATCCGGCGCAGTAGCGGCTCTTCGTTTGGGCTAGGCGGAAATAGCTGAACCCGATCGCATCTGCTTTACTGCGCACGTGCAAAAGGACTCGCGCCTGCGCAGTAGAGCAGATCGATCGGGTTTGGCTATTTCCGCGTTAACCCGAATGAAGAGGCACAACCTCCCTCTCAGTGTGGCACAGCCTCCCTCTCAGTGTGGCACAGCCTCCCTCTCAGTGTGGCACAACCTCCCTCTCAGTGTGGCACAACCTCCCTCTGTGTGGCACAGCCTCCCTCTCAGTGTGGCACAGCCTCCCTCTCAGTGTGGCACAGCCTCCCTCTCAGTGTGGCACAGCCTCCCTCTCAGTGTGGCACAGCCTCCCTCTCAGTGTGGCACAGCCTCCCTCTCAGTGTGGCACAGCCTCCCTCTCAGTGTGGCACAACCTCCCCTCTCAGTGTGGCACAGCCTCCCTCTCAGTGTGGCACAACCTTCCTCTCAGTGTGGCACAACCTCCCTCTCAGTGTGGCACAACCTCCCTCTGTGTGGCACAGCCTCCCTCTCAGTGTGGCACAGCCTCCCTCTCAGTGTGGCACAGCCTCCCTCTCAGTGTGGCACAGCCTCCCTCTCAGTGTGGCACAGCCTCCCTCTCAGTGTGGCACAGCCTCCCTCTCAGTGTGGCACAACCTCCCTCTCAGTGTGGCACAACCTCCCTCTCAGTGTGGCACAGCCTCCCTCTCAGTGTGGCACAGCCTCCCTCTCAGTGTGGCACAGCCTCCCTCTCAGTGTGGCACAACCTTCCTCTCAGTGTGGCACAGCCTCCCTCTCAGTGTGGCACAGCCTCCCTCTCAGTGTGGCACAACCCCCCTCTCAGTGTGGCACAACCTCCCTCTCAGTGTGGCACAACCTCCCTCTCAGTGTGGCACAACCCCCCTCTCAGTGTGGCACAACCTCCCTCTCAGTGTGGCACAGCCTCCCTCTCAGTGTGGCACAGCCTCCCTCTCAGTGTGGCACAGCCTCCCTCTCAGTGTGGCACAACCTCCCTCTCAGTGTGGCACAGCCTCCCTCTCAGTGTGGCACAGCCTCCCTCTCAGTGTGGCACAGCCTCCGTCTCAGTGTGGCACAGCCTCCCTCTCAGTGTGGCACAGCCTCCCTCTCAGTGTGGCACAACCTCCCTCTCCGTGTGGCACAGCCTCCCTCTCAGTGTGGCACAACCTCCCTCTCCGTGTGGCACAACCTCCCTCTCAGTGTGGCACAACCCCCCTCTCAGTGTGGCACAGCCTCCCTCTCAGTGTGGCACAACCTTCCTCTCAGTGTGGCACAGCCTCCCTCTCAGTGTGGCACAGCCTCCCTCTCAGTGTGGCACAACCTCCCCCCTCAGTGTGGCACAGCCTCCCTCTCAGTGTGGCACAACCTCCCTCTCAGTGTGGCACAGCCTCCCTCTCAGTGTGGCACAGCCTCCCTCTCAGTGTGGCACAGCCTCCCTCTCAGTGTGGCACAACCTTCCTCTCAGTGTGGCACAGCCTCCCTCTCAGTGTGGCACAGCCTCCCTCTCAGTGTGGCACAACCCCCCTCTCAGTGTGGCACAACCTCCCTCTCAGTGTGGCACAGCCTCCCTCTCAGTGTGGCACAACCTCCCTCTCAGTGTGGCACAGCCTCCCTCTCAGTGTGGCACAGCCTCCCTCTCAGTGTGGCACAGCCTCCCTCTCAGTGTGGCACAGCCTCCCTCTCAGTGTGGCACAGCCTCCCTCTCAGTGTGGCACAGCCTCCCTCTCAGTGTGGCACAGCCTCCCTCTCCGTGTGGCACAACCTCCCTCTCAGTGTGGCACAACCTCCCTCTCAGTGTGGCACAGCCTCCCTCTCAGTGTGGCACAGCCTCCCTCTCAGTGTGGCACAACCTCCCTCTCAGTGTGGCACAACCTCCCTCTCAGTGTGGCACAGCCTCCCTCTCAGTGTGGCACAGCCTCCCTCTCAGTGTGGCACAACCTCCCTCTCAGTGTGGCACAGCCTCCCTCTCAGTGTGGCACAACCTCCCTCTCAGTGTGGCACAGCCTCCCTCTCAGTGTGGCACAGCCTCCCTCTCAGTGTGGCACAGCCTCCCTCTCAGTGTGGCACAGCCTCCCTCTCAGTGTGGCACAGCCTCCCTCTCAGTGTGGCACAGCCTCCCTCTCAGTGTGGCACAGCCTCCCTCTCAGTGTGGCACAGCCTCCCTCTCAGTGTGGCACAGCCTCCCTCTCAGTGTGGCACAGCCTCCCTCTCAGTGTGGCACAGCCTCCCTCTCAGTGTGGCACAACCTCCCTCTCAGTGTGGCACAACCTCCCTCTCAGTGTGGCACAACCTCCCTCTCAGTGTGGCACAGCCTCCCTCTCAGTGTGGCACAGCCTCCCTCTCAGTGTGGCACAGCCTTCCTCTCAGTGTGGCACAGCCTCCCTCTCAGTGTGGCACAACCTCCCTCTCAGTGTGGCACAGCCTCCCTCTCAGTGTGGCACAACCCCCCTCTCAGTGTGGCACAGCCTCCCTCTCAGTGTGGCACAACCTCCCTCTCAGTGTGGCACAGCCTCCCTCTCAGTGTGGCACAACCTCCCTCTCAGTGTGGCACAACCTCCCTCTCAGTGTGGCACAACCTCCCTCTCAGTGTGGCACAGCCTCCCTCTCAGTGTGGCACAACCTCCCTCTCAGTGTGGCACAGCCTTCCTCTCAGTGTGGCACAGCCTCCCTCTCAGTGTGGCACAACCTCCCTCTCAGTGTGGCACAGCCTCCCTCTCAGTGTGGCACAACCTCCCTCTCAGTGTGGCACAGCCTCCCTCTCAGTGTGGCACAGCCTCCCTCTCAGTGTGGCACAGCCTCCCTCTGTATGGCACAGCCTCCCTCTCAGTGTGGCACAGCCTCCCTCTCAGTGTGGCACAACCTCCCTCTCAGTGTGGCACAGCCTCCCTCTCAGTGTGGCACAACCTCCCTCTCAGTGTGGCACAACCTCCCTCTCAGTGTGGCACAGCCTCCCTCTCAGTGTGGCACAACCCCCCTCTCAGTGTGGCACAGCCTCCCTCTCAGTGTGGCACAGCCTCCCTCTCAGTGTGGCACAACCTCCCTCTCAGTGTGGCACAGCCTCCCTCTCAGTGTGGCACAGCCTCCCTCTCAGTGTGGCACAGCCTCCCTCTCAGTGTGGCACAACCTCCCTCTCAGTGTGGCACAGCCTCCCTCTCAGTGTGGCACAACCTCCCTCTCAGTGTGGCACAGCCTCCCTCTCAGTGTGGCACAACCTCCCTCTCAGTGTGGCACAGCCTCCCTCTCAGTGTGGCACAACCTCCCTCTCAGTGTGGCACAACCTCCCTCTCAGTGTGGCACAGCCTCCCTCTCAGTGTGGCACAACCTCCCTCTCAGTGTGGCACAACCTCCCTCAGTGTGGCACAACCTCCCTCTCAGTGTGGCACAGCCTCCCTCTCAGTGTGGCACAGCCTCCCTCTCAGTGTGGCACAGCATCCCTCTCAGTGTGGCACAGGCACGGTGTGCAGGTTGTGTACTATAACCAAGGATTGGATGTGCTCATGGTAGAGCTAAAACTGTCATCTGAAAAATTCCAACATGTTGGAGACTGTTAGGCCAATTCACACTTGTGCCCTTTATAAGCGATTTCAGCGTCGCTGAAAATCGCTAGCATTTTGAAAAACACTTGTTCAATGGAAAGTATATGGAAGTGTTCTCATCTAAGCGATTTGCGATTTGTTTTACACGTAAACACGTTGCCTGCAGCATTTTTTGAGTGATTAGCGTTTCAATGTTAAGTATAGGAACGCTGGTAAATCGCTCTGTAAGCGCTGGCCTGTTCACTATTAACAACGTTTTTCCAGCGATTTTACCCATCAAACTTTGCAGTTTACCCACAAAACACCTCTTTTGCCTGTGCAGATGTAATTTCCAGTTTATGGAAGACAGACACTTATCTTCAAAGCAAGGATGAGAGTCTCTCTGTAACACAATGAAGATAAAAGAGGCCTTTTGCTTTGTTCTATATTTAGCCACCCTGTGACCTCTAAGGCGCGTACACAAGCACTACTGTAGCAAACGACGGGTCCGTCAGACCCTCCCGATGGACGGACGTTCAGCCGACAGTAGCACGTGTGTACACACTGTCCGCAGACTGATAAGACTGTTTCTGAACGATCCGCTCAGCAGATCTGTCAAAAACAGCCTTATCAGTCTGCTGACAGACTGTACACACGTGCTACTGTCGGCAGAACGTCCGCCCAGCGGGAGGGTCTTGCGGACCCGTCGTCTGCTACAGTAGTGCTTGTGTATGCACCTTAACTGAAATACAAAGGACAATTCTGAGGTCATGGGGTGGCTAAATATAGAACAAAGCAAAATGCCTCTTTTATCTTCATTGTGTTACAGAGAGACTCTCATCCTTGCTTTGAAGATAAGTGTCTCATTGTATTTCCCTCCACTTTATTCATTACACTTTGGATTGCAGCCCTACAGGGAGTGAGATAAGAAGCAATACTGTGGACCCTTCTATGACAATGGGCGACCTCTTGTCACTGATAAGGAAATAAGGCTGCAATTCTTTAATTAGTCTAGCATGTGAATTTAACAGACATCAAGCATAAAAAGTATTCATTAGTAACTAAGAAGAGGGCCCACAAACATGACAGCAAACATGACAACAGGTGTGATAGTCCTGCTGCAAGCAGAAGTGGATTTACCATAAGGCACTGAAGGCACTTGCCTACAGGCACCTGATGATGGAAAGGCGGCTCCCTTCCCTCCCCAAGTGCCTCCCTCCTGCCTTACCTATGCAGAGTCCTGATGAAATTGTAAATGAGAGGTTACTCACCTAGGTCTCAGCATTCCACTGACCAGTAGAGATGGGAAGTTCGGATCTTTTTAATGATCCGGATGATTCGAATCGGATCATTGAAGAGATCCAGATCTTTGATCCGAATCTCGGATCATTTTACTACCGGAAGCATTCGGGGGTGAAATGAACAGCAGGACAGGTCTGTGGACAGGAGACGGGGAGGGAGTGGACACACAGAGAAGGGGAGAAGATGGACAGAGGGCAGGGAGTGGACAGAGAAGGGAGGAGGGACGAGCAGGGAGCAGAAATGTTTGCACGTAATACCCACATGCTGAAGTCGTATGCTTTACATATATTTCACCTATATGTTCATCTGTACACTTTGAAAGAAAAGGTCGCACAGTGAAAGAAAGCATTCCCAGAAGATAAGTGCAGCTGTTTAGTGCTGAGTGCAAGAGGATTATATTGCCTTTCAATCACACTGTCTGCAAAGTTACTGAGCTGTGCTGAGCCAAAAGTTTCCAATGTGTTCACTGTGCAGCACTACGGAACAGACAGCCTATAATGGGCAGCACGTTATAGCCAGTATGTGTGCTCTACACATATCTGGCAGTGGCACCCATGTCCCCTCTCTCTCATCTACCTGTGTCCCTGCAAGGCTGCCTCCCTTCCAACAGAGCGATCCATCTCAGCTCTGCTTCCAGGACCCCGCTGCCCGCTGAGAGGGGGCGTGTCGCTCCTGGCCCCGCCCCTTTTACGATCCGAATCACTCATTTTGATGATTCGGATTATCGACTCATAAAATAGATTCGGATCAAAGATCTGAATCGTTCATGATCCGGACAACACTACTGACCAGATCTCCCTTCAGTCAGGGGCACCTCTAGCTACCTATGATGGGCAAGGGAACTAAAGAGAAGTGACAGCTGGGACAGCCAGAACACTTTGCGGGTGTTTGTAGGTTCATGGAGGGTGAAGCAGTGCTGGTCGTAATGGAAAAATCTACGCTTACGGGTCATTACGCGTAATTCTACGCAAATACGCATTACGCAATTACGGTTACGGCGTACTAAATTATCTACGGGTCATCACTGTAATTACGTGTAAACTTACGCAGTTACGCATAAGCATACCGTAATGTAGGCACTTACGCTACAATGTTACGCGTAGTGCCGTAATACCCATTAATGCGTACTTTTTGACGCATACGGATGATGTGTACACAATAGCCGTCAATGTGATAGCTATTGCGTACACATCATTCTTATGCCTTCAAACGTATGCTTATATACTGAAGGGCTACTCTTAGAAAAGGGGATTTTTTACATTAGTAATTACGCGTAAAATTATGCGTAAGTCTTCGTAAAATTATGCATACCTAGCAATTACGGTAGACAGCGTAATTACGATACCACTTTACGGCTTACGCGTAAATAATTACGCGTAAGACCATAAATTACGCGTAGCGCTTATGCGTAAATTTGCATTGAATTACGATGCGTAATTACGCTCATGCGTAATTTCGGCCCAGCACTGGTGTGAAGTCTAGGGTGCCAGGACATCTGTGCATATAGGCTCCTGTGATGTAAATCTAGGCCTGGCTGCAAGTCTTCTCCTATACAGGGTACACAGCACTGACTATAGCAATACTCACAAACCAGCATTGCAGCCCCTCCGCCAAACCTTAAAGTGGACCTGAACTTTGAACTTCCTTTCTGCTCTTAAAGATATGCTACAGGATAATAACCTTTTAGTGCCACAGCTTTTATACTCTCTAGGGGCAAGGCACCATCTTGTATGGATGATGTAGTGGCAGCCATCTTGTAGTCCCTGTTGTATTCTATGCTATATGAATCTACTCATTTAAAGGACCACTATAGCGAAAATCATAAAATTGAAAGTACATGTAAACGTATACAAATAAAATGTACATTTTTTTCCCAGAGTAAAATGAGCCATAAATTACTTTTCTCCTATGTTGCTGTCACTTACAGTAAGTAGTAGAAATCTGACATTACCGACAGGTTTTAGACCATCTCATATCCTTATGGCGGGATTCTCAGTGTTTTCTTTAATTTCAAAAGCACTTAGTGAATGGCAGTTTGGCTCTGTCCAATTGCCAAAAAAAGTGTGCAGGGAGCAGGGAGGCTGACCAGCATCTTTGTATAAATCTTTTTCAGGGAGTGTCTTTATAAAGAATAAAGGTCATGCTGAGAATCCCCTATGGAGAGATGGACTAGCCCAAAACCTGTCGCTTCTGTCAGATTTCTACTACCTACTGTAAGTGACAGCAACGTAGGAGAAAAGTACTTTATGGCTCATTATACTCTGGAAGAAACATTTTTATTTATATGTGTTTACATTTATTTAAATGTTTACACTTTTTCACGATAGTGGTCCTTTAAGTCTGGCAGGCCCCTTTAACACTTGTTTACTAGGAGTTGACCCCAGCTGTGTGTATGACTCATATGCTGTTTGCATCACATTAGTACAAAGTACTTTCACATAAGCATTATAGTACTGATATAACTCATGGCTTGCTGTAACCGATAATTGCTTTTAAGCATGAAAATAGAGACATTTTAGATTTAATGCATGAATTTAGAATTGTTCGAAAGCGGACATGTAAGATCATAAATCTAGTAATGATGTTCAAGTATGAATACTTAATTTATTTGATAGAAGAAAGATCACTTAGAGTGAGGCTGTACCAGGGGCGGACTGGCCCGGGAGGACGGGTGCCGTTTTCCCCCCGGGCCGCCGCCTCATTAAACAATCAGGGCCGCCAGCTTAGTTCAGGAACGAAAATAGAATCTCAGCCCCGCCCCCAGCTCTTAACAGCCACAAATTGCAGGGCATTGGCTCAGCACTTTCTCCTCTCCGTGTGCTGCTTCTTCATTGGCTGCAGGCAGTGCCCTGGTGATGCACTCCACCCCCGGAAGTGAAGCTGAATCGAAGCAAACACACTGCAGACATGTAGCAGCTAGATAGAATGCAATGAGCCCGGCCAGCCCACTGTAAGTTGCTCTTTTTTCTGTCAGTGAACGTGGGTCAGGACTCCCTCCCTGGATTACTAGCAATCTCATGCCTTTTTAATTGCAAAATAGCTAGGAATCATTAAAAATAAAGTATTCCTTGCAATCTTGGAAACGATCTGACCTCCTATTGATGCAGGCTGGTACAGCTACTACTGGGTGCCTGGGCTGCTGCAGGAAGCTGGATGGCGTAATGCAATGTAATGTCAAGTTGCAGGGACACAGACTGCTCAGCTGGCTTGCAGTCAGAGTGGCCGTGTCTCCACCTGAACTGCTGACCCTGCACTATGCTTTTCACTTGAACTGGGCTTCCTCCCCCACAGATAAGGAACGGACAAACGGCCTGGCACTTGGCAAGGCTGCATGTCTGTGAGATGAGACTGGAGGTGATGATTTTAGCACAGGGGAAACTAAGAGACCAACCTCTCCATCTGATTCTTAGGACACTATCAACAGGAGCAGAAAAATGATAAGCAAGCCTGGAGCACTAGGCCCTAAGGTATGATGGAAACTATGGGGGAAGGGGGGGGGGGATTATAGTGAAGGGAGCTGCCAGAGCCAAGTGACCAAAAGACACACAAATACTAAGGTGCCCATACAGATTCAACCAAGAGACAGATCTCTCTCTAATTAGACCCATACACTATAGGCACATTCCAACTCCTATTTCAGCATTAAATCTTTAAAGAGAACCCGAGGTGCCATTTCATTACATTAGTGGGGCACAGAGGCTGGTTGTGCACACTAACACCAGCCTCTGTTGCCCCAGCGTGTGCCTCAAAGACCCCCCTGCTCGTCGCTATAGCCCCCGCAGTGCTGGCGACACGCAGCGTGTCGCCAGCACAATGTTTACCCTAGCGCTGTCTGTCAGCGCCGCTCCCCCGCCTCCTCCGCATCGCCGCTACCCGCCCGCGTCCCTTCCCTCAAATCAGCGGGAGGGAAGGGACGCAGGCGGGTAGCGGCGATGCGGAGGAGGCGGGGGAGCGGCGCTGACAGACAGCGCTAGGGTAAACATTGTGCTGCCGACACGCTGCGTGTCGCCAGCACTGCAGGGGCTATAGCGACGAGCAGGGGGGTCTTTGAGGCACACGCTGGGGCAACAGAGGCTGGTGTTAGTGTGCACAACCAGCTTCTGTGCCCCACTAACGTAATGAAATGCCACCTCGGGTTCTCTTTAAGGAAATGGGCTCTAGACACCGACACTGGCTGCTGCCCCCCCAATGTTAAGGTGGCCACTTACGGTCCAATATCTAGTGAAAAATCGTTCAAGCGATCAGAAATTCTGATCGGATTGGTTGTAAATAACCTCAGTTGATGGACACAATTGATTATGAATGAGTGAAAAAAATGTCGTCCGAATGAATTTTCATCAAACTAAAATTTGGATTTTCTTGTTGGTTGTGATAGATAGGAAGCAAAGATTGCTTCGTTGATGGTGTAGTGAACGATTCATTACAATATTTCACTTGCGATCAGAATTTCTAATCGCTCGAACGATTTTTCGCTAGAAATTGGACCGTTAGTGGCCACCTTAGTTTCCTCTTCCCTGTGCACGTAACTACGTTACCTATCCGCTGCCCCAAATGTCCTTTACACTTCTGCATTGGCACCCCACATAGCTGCCGGCATTATAACGACATCGGGGGCGTGTGCGACATCTCACATGCGCCCCACGTACGTAAGTACAGCAGACATTCGGCAGACACCTAGTGGCAGGGGATGGGTAAAGTATGTACATGCATATGCACCAGACGGACATATAACATTTGGAAGGACAGCAGCCAGGGAATCTATCACAATCATTGGCAATTTTGCGTGCTGTTACAGCCACGCAACCAATTGTCCATGTTAGCCCGAGATTTCTAAGCATGTCCAATCAAAACATTAGACTCATTTCAGCATGACATTGGTCGAATAGGCAATTGGGCAGGGATCAGCTGATTTTGGCGCGGGCTCTGAGAGCCGAGCGCCGAAACTAGGTGCCCCATAGCAGCAATGCTATGCTGCGCGCCCCGTGTAGCAGTAATTTGGGGCTCTGGCGGCTGCCAGACCCCGAATTACATCTCCCGAGTTGCGACAACTCGGAGGGGGAATAGTATTTAACGCCGCCTCGGAGTGTAGCAGCAGCGGTGAGAGCCGTTATTCAGCTCTCACCGTGCCGAACTGAGCAACGCCGAATTAATATGCAACCAATTGGGCATGCTTGTTCCTGCACCGATTTTCATCCATTCGATGATAATAATCAAATTGGACACAAAATCTACAGATGTATGGCCAAAATGTATGGCTGAAGTACTGATGCACAATTCAGTGAGCATTCATTGATTGCAATTTAAAGCGTGAAGTGAACAAAATAAAAAAAAAGTCAAGTACCTATGGAGAGGGAAAGTTCTGTAACCAATACCTACCACACACAGAACATTAATTTTCAATACATTCCAGCAGGGAATCGAATAAAACCAGATAAACTGCAGCATTGTACTGTTCGATGTAATGCAGCACTTTTAGCCATAGATCTACCACTGCTTCTGGCCCACGCCTAATTAACCTAGATTTTCTGTCCTGTCTGATGGACACTTTCAATCGTTTCTGTGTCATAATCAATCGAAATGTGATCGTTCAGACATTTTAAGGGGATTGAATCCTAAAAAAATCTGTGTGTGCGGGCACCATGAAGCGCATCAGAACTTAAATGTATTACTGTTTTATGTTAATATATGGATTTGGGCTGGTGCTGCCATGACAGGGCCTCTAGGCTGCGTTTTCCCCCCAGGCCAAAAGGTCCCAGTCCTCCCCTGGGCTGTACATCTGTCAGTTGCTTGGATGGCCAGCATATGGCCTCTGGTTTGGATCCAGCCATTATGTTTTGTGTAACAATCTCAAGAGGGCTTTCTCATACTCCATGGTTTTCTATGGAGTAGGAAAGGTATAAAAACTCACTCCTTGTTTTGGAATTCAGAATTCTCTCTACTTTAGCTGGACTGGGCTGGACTGGCTATCCAGCATTGACTCTTGACTGCCTGAATCGCCTAAAGAACTTCTAATCAGTAGCGAGGGAAAGTCGTTCTCGTGGGAGGAATAGAAATTAACTGCAACCTTCAGTGAACACCTAGAAACGCAAGGTGATGTGATGTGTTTATAATACTGTATGTTATTATACTCTTATTCCCGCCTTCTTTAAGATAACTTTGTATTTTGTATCAATACATTTGTTAACTTTGTTGGTTGTGTCTAATGTTTGGAGGAATCAGAAAGAACCTGCAGTTGCTACCTGTTAAGACTCTGAAGCGAGAATAAATCTCGCTTCAGAGCACATAGTTAGCAGGGGCATGTGTGCCCCTGCTAAAACACCGCTATCCCGCAGCTAAACGGGGGTCCCTTCACCCCCAACCCCCCCCCCCCCCCTGCAAAATCAACGACCAACTTGGTCATAGATCTTGCTCTTCCTGGAGGCAGGGCTAACGGCTGCAGCCCTACCTCACAGCGCGTCTACGCGCATAGCCGCCTCTCCCCCGCCCCTCTCAGTGAAGGAAGTCTGAGAGGGGCAGGGGAGAGGCGGAGGTACGCGTCTGATAGACGCGCATGAGGCAGGGCTGCGGCGGTTAGCCCTGCCCCAATGCGGAAGCGCTCCCCCGCTGCACGGAGGGGATTTGGGGGATCAGGGACCCCCGTTAAGCCGCGGGATAGCGGCGTTTTAGCAGGGGCACACATGCCCCTGCTATCTATGAGGTCTGAAGCTTCAGACTCTCTTTAAAGTAGTGTTACTTTTCTTGTGGCAACACAAACCTTTAAAGGAAAAAACATTGATGTGTTACAGCTGATACAAAGCCTGCAATAAATCTGCAGTGTGTCTATTTTCTGCTTTCATGGAAGCAGACATAGGGTTAATACCCCCCCCCCCCCCCCCCCCCCGTACTGTCCACATTTTGATTTTAGTAATTTTTCTATAGTTAAAAAAGAGTTTTCTCTTTTTTAACTATAGAAAAATCACTAAAATCAAGGATTCTCCATCTTTACTGGCTATTTTGAAGCCAATCCTGATGTAATTTCCTCCCTTACTCTCCTCTGCCTGATTGCGTATGCATTGCCCACCCACGTCCCAGTCTTCAGGCACTCCCACCCAGCTCTGCAATAGAAAATGAGAAGTATTGGCCAATCAGAGAGGAACAGAGGTGTGGGAGGGGAAAACAGGAGGGGAAGAGGCTTCAGCCAATCAGGCTGCATTAGTTAAGTCTGAGGGGAAGTAAAGCAGCAAAAAAAGACAACCCAGCATGCCCTGCAACTTCCTCTGTGCAGCAATGTACCAAATAAGAGTCAGGTAAACTGGGGAATGTTGTTTTATTGATACGAAAACTAAGTCATTTTTAACTTTTGGATTGCCTGTTATTACTTGTTTACCAGATAAAAACAAAGAATTGATTTTTTATTTTATGCCTGACAGTTACACTTTAAGCAGCTGATTGGTCCAGCATTTCACTGTCTTGCCTATATATACCTTGCTTGGAAACACATTATATTAGAGCAGTAATGTGGACCTGAACTCTTGCACAGAACAGAAGGAAAACATAAAGAAATCCACCCTGTATGTATTTAGAGAGTTTAGCCTGTCTAATTCTCCCTCAACTGGCAGAGACTAAATGCAGATAAAACGGAAGTCCTTCTGATCAGAGGGCAGCGCATGACAACAAAACAACTTCACTTACAGTCTTCACCACTGGGAATAGGAGGCACGGATCTACGCAGCTCTGATCATGTGCGTAGCCTGGGAGTTCTAATTAATGGGGATTTAATCTTCAGAACTCACATCTCTGCTGTGGTGAAATCATCCTATTTTCACCTGAAGAACATTGCAAAAATCAAGCACCTCATCCCCCCCCAGAAGATCTGCCAACCTTAGTCCACGCCTTCATTACATCCCGACTGGACTACTGTAATGCTCTCTACACCGGCCTTCCAAACAAGGACTTGTACAAGTTATACTGCCTACAGCTGACACAGAATACTGCTGGCAAACCTTTTCAACGAAGACCAACTTCGTCACTGCCACACAAAGCCGTTCACCTTCACTGATCGATCTGATAGATGTTGTGTCTCCATGCTCTGAATGCGAACATTGATTCATAGTCAAACACAAACAAACACAGAACATTTATATCGCACTTTTCTCCTGGCAGACTCAAAGCAGCAGAGCTGCAGCCACTAGGGGGCGCTCTATAGGCAGTTTCAGTGTTGTTTATTTATTTATTTATTGTACTTATAAAGCGCCAACATATTACGCAGCGCTGAGTGTTAGGGAGACTTGCCCAAGGTCTCCTACTGAATAGGTGCTGGCTTACTGAACAGTCGATTGAATGAAAAGTAGCTTGTATGTTCTCCCCGCGTCTGCGTGGGTTTCCTCCTTGCGCTATGGGTTCCTCCCAAATGCCCCAAAAATACAGATAAGTTGGCATCCCCCTAAATTGGCCCTAGACTACAATATATACACTACACGATACATAGACATAGGATAGTAGGGATTAGACTGAGAGCTCCTCTGAGGGACAGTTAGTGACTTCCTATAAGTAGGCCCCAATAACCTTCTGAAGAAGCACACAGACACAAGAGTTCCATTTTCAGGTGGCTGCTCTCTCTGCCTGTTGATTAAATTAATCTGATTTTTATAGTATTGAGTTACATAAGATAGGTTAATAATTACAGTATGGGGTGTTCAGGTGACACGTAGGAAAATACTTATCGGTGTGGCATGAACTTAAGACTCGTTTATCAGGTCATTTATGGCTTAATCAAATAGGATAAGCAAAGAATAAAAGAACTTTGGAATCATCTGTCCACATGAAAATCAATAACTAGTGTGGCAATCAGCACCGCGATCCCGACTAACTTACTCCAGTTACCATCGGGGAACTCACTCCAGTTACCATCGGGGAACTCACTTACTCCAGTTACCATCGGGGAACTCACTTACTCCAGTTACCATCGGGGAATAGGCGCATCCGATGGCTTGAAAGACTTGAGAGCAAACTGACGCTAAAGAGACCAGATGATAATGTGACAAAGTGTGCCAATCCCATCTCATCTGCCACCATTACCATTCGGGGAAAAGCTGCATCCGAAGGCTTGAATGACGGTGAACAGACTGAAAAGATTGGTCACACCGCTGCCAAAAGTCACCCGCCAATCCCGTCTTATTATGCCACAGTTGCCATGCAGGTCTCAAGCACTAGAGACTTCTGGAGGCGAATCCACTGTGAACACAATAAACGTTTAGGATTGGTTGGTGTGCCCATACATAATAATAATAATCTGAACACATGTAAAGCACTTCTCTCCTGTCGGACTCAAAGCGCTCAAGAGCTGCAGCCACTGGGACGCTCTCAAGAGGCCACCCTGCAGTGTTAGGGAGTCTTGCCCAAGGACCAAGATTCGAACCCCGGTCTCCAATGTCAAAGGCGGTGCCCTTAACCAGTACACTATCCAGCCACATGATACAATCTCAATTGTATGTGCAATCAGTAAAATAACATTATTGATTTCTCGCTGGATGGTAATGCTGCCACCACTCTCTAGGTTTTACAAGATTAATTATTCCTAAAAGGAAGAAAAGGTTATTTGCAACCAAACTAGCCAAATCGACAATTTATAAAAAATAAGATAATGCGCTAGAGTGTCTTTTTCTGAGGACACGCGTTCTTTATAGCAGAATCCTACCTAATAATAGGCAAGTGTCTCTGCGTCCCATGTCCCTGTGTGTGTGTGTTTCTTGTTGTGCGCATGTGCAGGAATGCAGAGATACTGAGCTGGGAGAACGACTCACAGACGGGGCCAGGAGGGGCGGGCGTGTGTGCGCGACGGGTGTGAGCACGCGGCGCATGTGTGCACTCGAAGCGGACGTGTGCGCGCGCAACAGGTGCGCTGTGACAGACCTAGAGCCGGTTTTAAATGGGCTAAGGTCACTAGTCAGATATAATCAGCTACACGAGCAAAACTGGAACAATTAAATTGTTAGTTTATTATAACACTGTACACAAAAATATACATTGCATTGGCGCTAATGTATCAGCTAACTGAACAGATTATTTAGGATAGAATGAGTAAAAAGAAATACATAGAATGTCTGATAAATGTTCAAAAATACCATGGGTTCCAGTGAAACAATAAAGTCTTTGTGGTAGAATCATCCAAAATACTGCATTTGTGGCATTTGTGGCCAGTGTCCTGCTGGACTGTCAATTATGGAATTCGACAACAGATGATAAACAAAGGACCTGGACCTGAGTGGGTTGCTGTGTTTAAAGTCCAGCCTTCTGTAATTGGAACAGGGGGCAATTCACCCAGCACCGAAAGAGATTTTGGCACAATACCTGTTTTGCCCGGTCTGTCCGTACCCATAGGTCACATCAAGAAATAAAATGTATACTTCAGTGCAACGTTACAAATCCCCAGTTATCAAATATGAGGGGTGTGACAGCAGTAGTCATAGAGTGGTACTTCAAACCTGTATTACTCCAGGTCCGGAAGTCTGATTGGTCTGAAAACCTCTCAGAACCAGCGCCAGGCTGAACCCCACAACCTGCACGAAGTTATAATAATAATAATAATCTGAACATTTGTATAGCGCTTTTCTCCTGTCGGACTCAAAGCGCTCAAGAGCTGCAGCCACTGGGACGCGCTCAGGAGGCCACCCTGCAGTGTTAGGGAGTCTTGCCTTGAACTCCTTACTGAATAGGTACTTGACCTAGCCAGGATTCGATCCCTGGTCTCCCATGTCAAAGGCAGAGACCTTAACCAGTACACTATCCAGCCACCACAAGTTGAGTGACATAGGGACTTTCTACGCCATGAATGATGAAGATATTATGGAAATACTTGATTTCTGGGTTACAGGAGGGTCAGAGAAGAAGCTATTTGGACAGATAGGATCTGCCTGCTCCCAGCTCTGGGCTAGGTGTCAAAACCACAGACACCATTCTTCAGAAAACCCTGGTTTCATGATTTATGCCAGTCAGGGGCGTTGCTAGAATCCTAAAACATCCGTGTCACTTTTGGGAACTCCAGACGGAAAGTGGGTGTGACCATGCACCACAATGTGGGTGTGGTCATGGGTGGGGCCAAATTTACATGAACTTAACAGTGGTCTAAATAGGCCTGCCCAGCAAAATGTTGGCCCCCTCTCCATTAATACCAAAAAAAAAAAAAAAATACCCAAAAATATAGTGTACCCCCTCGCATGCTCCCATGGGCCTCCCATTGAGGCACCACAACTCCCAGCATGCCCCCATAGAAGAACTAAAGCTCCCTGCATGACCCCATAAAGGCATCACAGCGCACAGCATGGAACCACAGTACCCAGTATGTTCATATAAAGGCACCACAGAACCCAGCATACCCTCAGTTGATGCACCACAGCTCCCAGCATGTCTGCCATTAAAGAGGAACTGTCGCAAAAATCTTAAAATTTAAAACACATACAAATAAGAAGTATTCCAGAGTAAAATGAGCCATAAATGACTTTTCTGCTATGTTCCTGCCACTTACAGTCGGTAGTAGAAATCTGACATTACCAACAGGTTTTGTGTTACACCATCTCTTCATGGGGGATTCTCAGCATGGCTGTTATTCTTTATAAAGACATTCCCTGAAAAAGATTTATACAATGATTGCTGGCCAGCCTCCCTGCTCCCTGCACCCTTTTTTGACAGTTAACGGAGCAACTGCCATTCACTAAGTGCTTTTAAAAATAAAGAACCCTTATGAGAAGATGGGCTAGTCCAAAATCTGTCGGTAAAGTGAAAGTGACAGCAACATAGGAGAAAAGTCATTTATGGGTCATTTTACTCCGGGAAGAAACGTACTTCTTATTTGTATATGTTAACATTTATCTCAAATTTTAAGCTTTTTCGCAACAGAGGTCCTGGCACCACAGCTGACTCTGCCTGGGAGACATCCGGGATACCCCAAAATAGATCAAGGGCATGTGCCACTGATCTTTGGGGCTAGCAACGCCCGTGCTGCCAGTGCAGAGGCTGAATGTATGCCATTGTTGCACAGCAGGCATGCCTGTTAAAGAGGAACTCCAGTGAAAATAATGTAATTAAAAAAGTGCTTCATTTTTACAATAATTATGTATAAATGATTTAGTCAGTGTTTCCCATTGTAAAATCTTTCCTCTCCCTGATTTATATTCTGACATTTATTACATGGTGACATTTTTACTGCTGGCAGGTGATGTAGCTGCTGCATGCTTTTTTGGCAGTTGGAAACAGCTGTAAACAGCTATTTCCCACAATGCAACAAGGTTCACAGACAGGAAATTGCCAGGAGTACCACGGTCCTCAGAGTTTTGTGGGAGGGGTTTCACCACAATATCATTCATACAGCGCCCCCTGATGGTCTGTTTGTGAAAAAGAATAGATTTCTCATGTAAAAGGGGGTATCAGCTACTGATTGGGATAAAGTTCAATTCTTGGTCGGAGTTTCTCTTTAAAGGACCACTATCACAAAAAAACTAGGCAGTTAAAATCTGACAGAACCAACAGGTTTTGGACTAGTCCATCTCCTCGTACGGAATTCTCAGGGTCTTCAACAGAAGCAATTTTCTGAACAGCAGTTTAACTGCCAAAATAGTACCAGCCAGTCTCCCTACTCACTTGCACACTATTTTGTCAGTTAGACTTTACAACTGCTGTTCAGGGAATGTATAGGCCTATGCATGTTACTATAATATAGTCTTTATTACAATTATATTGGAAAACTCCACAGAACACACTCGATTCTCTCTTGATTCTATAAAATGATTGATCGTAAAGCCAAATCGCTAGATGTATGGCCACCTTAAAGGTACAATCACACATTATGTAAAAGTCAGCTGAAACAACAACAACATAACATTTGTAAAGCGCTTTTCTCCCATAGGACTCAAAGCGCATAAGCACGGCTCAGACCATCGTGGTACAGAGGAAGAATTTTATAAGTCCGGAAATGCCAGGCTAAACAGGTGGCTTTTTAGTCTGGATTTGAATAACTCCAGGGATGGTGCTGTCTTTACTGAGTGTGGCAGGGAGTTCCAAAGAGTGGGGGCAGCATGACAGAAGGCTCTGTCTCCAGAGCTTTTGAGGTGCACTCTGGGTGTGACTAAGTTTATAGAACTTGCTGATCTGAGGTTGTGAGAGGTGTGGTGCAGCTTCAGCAAGTCCTTCATGTATCCAGGGCCCACATAGTGCAGGGATTTGAATGTCAGCAGTCCAATCTTGAAGAGTATTCTCCATTCTACTGGTAGCCAGTGCAGTGAGCGAAGGATCGGTGTAGTGTGACAGTGGCGAGGCTGGTTTGTTAGCAATCTGGCAGCAGCATTCTGCACTTATTGCAGGCGACGCAGGTCCGAAGGATACATATATAGTCACCATTTTGTACTGTATATACATTTTTATAGTTGCTATAATCACAGAGGGCTGAAATGTCCTTGCTTTGTCTTTCATAGAACATTGCTGAAACCAGTTGTAACAGGAGCAATCTAGATAAGGTGGTCCCATCACACTTCGGCTTCCTCTGTATCCACCTTCCCTCTTTACTTTGTTCTTTGTTCTGTTTCTTTGCAAATGTTTAACTGATTTCTGGAATGTGGTAACCTCTGGTATTTTTCCATCACTGTGTAATTACTGTTCAAATATAAAATGTGCAAAAGGTGGATCAGCGCAACACCAGGCCGCCTCCGAATGGCCTCCAATCAGAGATGCGCTGAGCCCCCCCAGGAACTACAAACGCACCTTGAACCCAAACAGAAGCTCTGCATATACACCAGGTGTATATGCAGAGCTTCTGTTTGGGTTCAAGGTGCGTTTGTAGTTCCTGGGGGGGCTCAGCGCATCTCTGATTGGAGGCCATTCGGAGGCGGCCTGGTGTTGCACTGATCCACCTTTTGCGCAATTTTCGATTTTTCAATTTTACTTGGTAGCGCACCCAGGCTATGCATATACATAGGTTAGGATTTAGTTAGTGTTAGGCCCCTCCCATGGAGGATCGACTTCTTCGCAGTGGGAGGGACGAGTACTTAATAGGTTGCATGCAAGCTGTTACAGGAAACTAACATCCTCCTCTAGTGGTAGACAGGTCATGTGTATGCTCGGTGTGTATTCGACCCCACAAGTGGGGCTTGCACTCTTTTTGCAGGTAGGCACTAGTCTGTTTTTAAGTAGCGCTGCTCATTTCCTTGCTATGTACAAATATAAAATGCCACTGGTCATGCCCAGTGAGCATTAAGACAACCCCTCCCCCGCCCCACCCCCAAATTGTTTAAAAAGTGTTTTCTTTTGAATAAACGTCAGTCAGCTATTGGATGCCATACTCTCTCTATAGGATTGATTCACTAAACAGTGATAACTGATATCACGGTCGCGCAAGCGTTTTGCACGCGTAATAACGCGCGTAACGTTTTCTGAGCGCCATGGCGAATTTTTGCGCGCAAATGCAAATAATCACGCGAAAACGGATGCATGACAGTGAGTGATATCAGTTATCACGGTTTAGTGAATCAAGCCCCATGTGTGTTATTTTCATAAGGGCTGACTGCAGATGCATCTGTGGGTGAAGGTGAACCACTGACCAGACCAGGGCCAGGCCAAGGAAGAGGCAAGAGAGGCTCCAGCCTCAGGGCGCCGTGTAAGAGGGGGCGCACAACTCACTCAGCTATTGTGTCTGAAGCAGTGAGAAACAAGAAAAGAGGATACATGGCAGTGACTGAAAGCCAGATAACTAGAGATTGCGGTGTTGGGTGTTTGGGGGCCCTGGGGCGCCTCTTAGTCTAATAGAAAACAGTGTGACGGCTGGGGTGGGAGGGATGGAGGGGAGCACTTTGGTGTGTCTGCCTTGGATGCTGGAGGACCTTGTCCCGGCTCTGGACCAGACCAAGTGTATAATAGAGGGTCCAGTTCCTTTCAGCATCCACTTCAGCCGACGATCATTCGCCTTTTAAATGTGTGTAAAGTGTACGTCCCGAACATGCCTGATCGCCATATTACTTTTGCTCTCCCCAACAATGGTACGCTACTCCACCCCTCAGGCCCTCTCCATAGCAACAGAATGCACCGCTAGCCTGAATCAGTCCCTAGTTTGTATCCTGATCCCCTTTGAGTGACCATAGTTGCATGTGTGTACTTAGCCTTAGACGGACCTGGAGAGATGTTAAATTCAGAAATCACACTATAACACACCTTCAATTTTATTTGGCCGATCACTGACCAATATTTCCACCTCCATGTAGTATGAGAGCTTTCCTGCACGATGTGCTCATAGTGTTCAGGATTTGTAGTCCCTCATACTACATGGAGGCAGTAAAACTGGACAATCATTGCCAATCAAAATTGAAGCTTTGTACCTGGCTTAAAGTGAAACTGAGGTGAAACTAAACAGATGAGATGAACAATTATATTTATATTCCTACTCTTAAAAATGACTTTTATTAAAGGACCACTATTGCATTTTTTACATTTAAAATACATATTAACATATACAATTAAGCAGTTTGTTTCTTCCATAGTAAAATGATCCATAAATTACTTTTTTCCTATGTTGCTGTCACTTACAGTAGAAATCTGACAGAACTGACAGGTGTTTGACTAGTCCATCTCTTCATGGGGGATTCTCAGTATTTAATGTATTCTTTACAAAAGCACTCCCTGGAAAGGATCTAGACAAAGATGCGGGCCAACCCCACCCCTCTGCACACTGTTCTGGCAGTTGGACTGAGCAGTTGCCATTCACTATAGCTTTTGATTGTGATGTGATTTCTACTACCTACTGTAAGTGACAGAAACATAGGAGAAAAGTATTTTATAGCATGTTTTACCCCGGGAGAAATGTATGTTATATTTATGTGTTCTCAAGTATTTAAAATGTTACCATTTTCCTCGATAGTGGTCCTTTAAGTATCCCTGTCAAACATATTTAATCTTTATTATCAGGTTGTTATTAGGTAAACTGAAGTAGTGTAAGAACTATAATTAGAGAAACATATATATGCATATCTTATGGTATATGACTCATGTAACTGTATGCATTATTATATCATGTGCAGTGTGTGTTTAATAATCCTAATATATCTGGTGTGCTGTGGATTATAATAACCGTATGAACTGCTTGTAAACTCTGAATTACCTTTTACCTAGTAAGAATGAACTGCTTGTGAACTCTGTAAAAGAACTTTCACCTACTTAAAAAATGAAAGACCTAATCAACTGTGTTTAAACCCTGTGTCCACCTGCAGTCGTAAATTTCAAGTTGGCTCCATTCAAGGCCAACTCCCCCTCACATGGATAAAACGTGTCTAGACATGTCTGTCTTTTGTGACGACCCCGAAACTCACGTGAGTGAAAACTTGGTATGGGTACAATGTCACCTATAAATATAGGTCAAGACAATGTTCAGATAAGACATTGCTGAGATATGCTGTAAGAGAGGTGGTGCGTATCTCTTTTTAATTTATGTACTCCTGATGGCTGAGAAATGTTGCTAGATATTTTTACAATTGCTCTAATTATTATAACCCTGTTATATGTAATCTCTGTATATTCTATGTTTATTATTACAAGAATACATTTATTTTAGGACAAAAAGTGATCTTGGTCTGAGACTCATTATTTCATTGGGGATATATGTGATACTAAATATATATTGTTGGTATGACTGGTTAAGAACCCATCTGACCAATCTAAGGAGAACTAACGCTTCACTGAGTTAATATTCTCCATAGTTGGTTACCTATTTTATATAGGAGCTGGCATCCCAGGTGAAATGTTATATATATATATATATATATATATATATATATATATATATATATATATATATATATATATATTCGCATTATACGGTATTATTTTGTTTCTGTCAGCCATTTTGTTTATTAATTATTCTGTTGAAGAGGAGCTGTCAGCCATACTATCTCAGAAAAAAACCCACATATGTAAGTAGATAAATACTTGTTTTACTTACATAACATGTGTATTGCACTGTCCACATTTTGATTTTAGTGATTTCTCTACAGCATTTCCCTTTTTAACTGTGGCTATTTTGAAGCCAATCCTGATGTCATTTTCTTCCTTACTTTCCTCTGCCTGATTTGCCCGCCCTTCACTTTAGAAAGTGCATTGTTTCAGCATGAGAAATATTGGCCAATCAGAGAGGAACAGAGGTGTGGGAGGGGAAAACAGGAGAGAAAGAGGCTTCAGCCAATCAGGCTGCATTAGTTAAGTCTGACGGGAAGTAGAGAAGCAAAAAAGGACAACCCAGCATGCCGTGCAAGTTCCTTTTGTGTACCAAATTTTCTGTGTACCAAATAAGAGTCAGGTAAACTGGGGAATGATCATTTATCAACAAGAAAAGTAATAGAGATTTTAACTTTTGGATTGCCTGGTTAGCATCCTTATTACTTGTTTACCAGATAAAAATAAAGAATTGATTTTTGATTTTATGTCTGACAGTTACTTTAAGCCATGTATAGGACTGTATTTATCTAGTGAACTTATATGGACCTTAGTGAATGAACAAATATTGAACTTCGTGTATTTCTCTAGTGAACTTACATTGACCATAGTGTATTTGTCGAAAGACTTGTATTTCATTAAGAACCAGACATGCAGTTTCGCATGTAACAGGTGGCTTATCTTGAGTTCTGTGACATAAATATTCCTGTATGATAATGAACTCCATAATTAAAAAGTCATACATTTTCTGTCCCTATAATTGTAATGAATAGCGGAGATGCCGCCGCATGGGAGAGCGGCTTGGCGGCTATCTCCGCGTCCCGGCCGGCGGCTGCTGCCGCACAGCAGCGTGATGCTGCCTTGCCTGATCCTTCTAGTGCACACAGATGGAGAACTACGCGCGCGCGCGCGCCAGGCGACAGGACCTTTATGCTGCTAGAAGAGGAGTCAGCTGATCATGCCGATCAGCGGACTCCAGCTATGCTCCGGATTGGCTGGGTGACTGGGGCGGCGCTGTGGAGCGCTTTTAGTGTATATTGGACTCGCTTGTCACTTGCAAGTTGTCTGCTGTTGCGAACATCTACGTGTGAGCGCTCAGACCTGAGTCAGATCCCACAGTGTGTTAGAACCAGCCGGAGCTGGGAATTCACACTGAGCCAGATTCCATTGATAGCTTTAAAGTACTATTGCTTACTACTGTTTATGTGTTAGACTAGTTCCCAGGTGTTGAGACCAAGGACCTCACACCTAAGACTAGGATATTGCTATATTGTTACTATCATCTGTTAGACTAGTTCCCAGGTGTTGAGACCAAGGACCTCACACCTAAGACTAGGATATTGCTATATTGTTACTATCATCTGTTAGACTAGTTCCCAGGTGTTGAGACCAAGGACCTCACACCTAAGACTAGGATTGAGAGAGATTTCTGTTACCTGTTATGACCTTTGGCTTTCCTGACTACTCTCCTGTTCTCTGATTCGGTACTTCCGCCCATCTGATTACCTGTTGCCAACATTGCCTGTACCTGGATACTGAATCAGTCTTCCGCTTCTGTACTTTGTCTGTCCGTGTGTTGCCGACCTGGCTTGTCTGACCTTTCTGGCTGTCAATTAGCCCCTGGGTGATCAGCATTACTGTACACCTGTGACACCTGCTCTTCAGGTTGTTATTAGCTGCTATATCAGGCCTATGGTCACCAGCTCCCGCCGCGTCCCCGCTCGTCCCCACGGCCGCCCGGATCGATTCCCGCTCGTCCCCGCGGGCGCTTCCTTATCTTCCGCTCGATTTCCGCTATTGTCTGCCCGCGGGTATCGGATATGTCGTAAATTATCAATTGAGCCATCAGTGGCTCGATTGATAAGAGAAAATCTTACCGTGTATGCCCAGCATTAGAGGGGGATGTAACATCTCTGTACATTTATCAGTATCTCCTGCCATCATCATTTGCTGTTTAGCATTACAATTACTACTGACACCACATTGCTACAGGGGATGTAACATCTCTGTACAGCTATCAGTATCTCCTGCCATCATCATTTGCTGTTTAGCATTACAATCACCACTGATCGCCACACTGCTACTTACAGGGGATGTAACATCTCTGTACATCTATCAGTATCTCATGCCATCATCATTTGCTGTTTAGCATTACAATTACTACTGACACCACATTGCTACAGGGGATGTAACATCTCTGTACAGCTATCAGTATTTCATGCCATCATCATTTGCTGTTTAGCATTACAATCACCACTGATCACCACATTGCTACTTACAGGGGATGTAACATCTCTGTACATCTATCAGTATCTCCTGCCATCATCATTTGCTGTTTAGCATTACAATCACCACTGGAACACCACATTGCTACTTACACCTGCATTTACCGCACTTTATTGTGCTACAAACACTCAATGATTTCTGTTTAGCAATTACATAAATAAACTGAGTACAATACAGTTAGGCCTCGTTCGCATAGGTACGATCGCACGCCATCTGTGTTTGCATGCGTTGCGTGGCTGGTCCCATTCACGTTTTGCTAAAAAATTCGTGCAGCATGCGTTTGTGCACCGCACTGGTACGGAACGCATGCGGTGTGAGCATCGGACAGTGCAATCTATACACTTCTGATGTCCGTGCGTGTTGGCCTCCCGCACGTGTTGCCGAAATCCGGAAGGCAGCGCCTCTAATTTGAACGAGGCCTTACATACAGTTACATATATAGATACAATTCTACAAAAAACACAATTCCATATGTATTATTGCCACACTACATAACACACTATTTCTATTTCATTATATACAGTACATATACACACATTTTCTTTCATAATTATATCTTTTTTGTTGTTTATACAAACAATAAATAAAGTTTGGTATGTACTGAATAGTAGTATACAATTTATTCTGGTTGAATACAATTAAACAATCCGATACACAGAAGCAGAATGCGGGCACCATCCAATGCAAAATGATCATTTATTGTAGTGTTAGGCTGCTTTCACAGTGGGACGTTACAGGCGCACGTTAGAGCAGCCTGTAACGCAGCCCAACTCAGAGCAATGAAAAATCAATGGGCTGTTCACAGTGCCCACGTTGCGTTACATTGTAACGCTGCACGTTATTTAAAGGTGCAGCATGCTGTGCGTTCTGTTAGACTGTTTGCACATGCTCAGTATTGTGTTTTTTTGTTTGTTTTTTTTAGGAGGAGAGGAGGAGAGAGTCTGCTATTGTTAGCCACATGGCTAATTTATATTCACTGCACTGCCGTGTTGTGATGGGAAGTTCGGCTCGATTCATTGAATCGATTCATTGAAAAAAGACGGACCTCCCATCACTTCTGCTGTGTTTTCTTCCTGGAGCGGCCGCTGATTGGCTGGCGGGACCACGTGATGCAGAGTGTTCCGATCATGTGGTCCCCGCAAGGTATGAGACAAAAAAGGCACACCAACAGCCGCACAATGCGGCTCACTCTGGCGTCCACCTCCAACACCACAATGCGTTGCGTTAGGGGCACGTTATGCGACCATAACGTCCCCTAAAACGCAACGTCTTGGTGTGAAAGAGGCCTTAGTCCAGCAAAATCCAGCTTAACCAGACAGTTATATAGTTACCAACAGCGGCATGTGCTTGTGTCACTGTGCCTTTAACATTGGTGAGGAGGTGGGTGTTGGGGCAGACGCGAAACGGCCGTCACCAGTCATAGTGAGTGCCACACTGACCCCACTTTATCTTATGTAATGAACAATTTGACAATCCATCACATACAATTCGTGGTAAAGTAGGTCTGAATTTTCCAACACATCTAGGGCTTGATTCACTAACCGGCACTAAGTGTTAGTGTTAAAAAAGAGTTTTCCGGCGCTAAGCCGGTTAGTGTGCCTTATCTGAGGTTAGTGTGCCTTATCTGAGTTAATGTGCCTTAAGTAGCTTTGTGCACACTAAATAGCTTTGTGCACACTGAAAGATGGACAAAGCTGCATCGCAAACTGCAGATAAGGCACACTAACCTCAGATAAGGCACACTTACCTCAGATTAGGCACACTAACCTCAGATTAGGCACACTAACCTCAGACAAGGCACACTAACCTCAGACAAGGCACACTAACCTCAGACAAGGCACACTAACCTCAGATAAGGCACACTAACCTCAGATAAGGCGCACTAACCTCAGATAAGGCACACTAACCTCAGATAAGGCGCACTAACCTCAGACAAGGCACACTAACCTCAGATAAGGCACACTAACCTCAGATAAGGCACACTAACCTCAGACAAGGCACACTAACCTCAGACAAGGCACACTAACCTCAGATAAGGCACACTAACCTCAGATAAGGCACACTAACCTCAGATAAGGCACACTAACCTCAGACAAGGCACACTAACCTCAGATAAGGCACACTAACCTCAGATAAGGCACACTAACCTCAGATAAGGCACACTAACCTCAGACAAGGCACACTAACCTCAGATAAGGTTAGCGCTGTAGTTTGTGCCCACTAAGTGATAAGGCACACTAACCGGCTTAGTGACGGTTAGTGAATCAAGCCCCTAATCTCAGAAAATGGGAAAATCTATCAGGTTTCTCGATCGAAAACCAAAAATCCCTTTTTTATGATACAACTTATCATTTTGATTGAATAGGGGTTAAACCAAACAGATAAATTGTAACGTTTGTAGCCACCTTTAAGCGGACCTGAACTCAGAACTTCCTCTCTGCTCTAAAAGATACGCAACAGCAAAATAACCTTTTAAAGGAAAAATATTTATTTGTTACAGCTGATACAAATCCTGCAATAAATCTGCAGTGTGTCTACTTCCTGCTTTTTATAGAAGGAGACATATTGTTAACTTCCTGTGTTTATCAATTAGCTGATCTGCCATGGCAGCCAGCTGACACAAATGCCAGATCAAATCACACTTGAGATCGGTCACAGATGAGGAGGATTAGGCTAAACTCTCTAAATACATACAGGGTGCATTTCTCTATGCTTTCCTTCTGTCCCGTGCAAGAGGTCAGGTCCACTTTAAAGTGGGATTGTCACCATAAAAATCTAATTTCAACAGCAACTGGTCTGAGTGTATTAAGTGATAAAGATGCTAATCCTGCATTCAAAACTTTTTCTGCTGTTATGGTTTGGAGTTATCAGATACCTTATGGCCCATACTCACGGGCAACTTTTTGGCCTGTCGCCAGCACACGTGAGCGTGTGCGCGACAGGCCCTCCGCATACACACGGCAGAGGGACCTGGCAACTGATGCGGCGGAAGCTGTCGCTGTTGCTCCTCCACCCGCCGGAAGCCCAATGCATTTCTTATCTTGTTGCTGTCGCTAGTCCGTGTACTCACGCGGACTAGCGACAGTTCCGGCGGAGTTGCGGCAGCGACTGTCGCCAGGCGATTGAGCGGTTCAATCGCCCGCCGACATCAGCGACGAGCGACGGTTCAAGGTGCGCGCCCGTGCAACGCCGCATACTCACAGGTGACCTGTCGCTGCAACACGCGCGCGCCGCGTGTTGCAGCGACATTTGTAGCCCATGAGTATGGGCCATTAGGAGCACTGGCCCTTTAATAGCCATTGCCAATCAGTTGCATGCTGGGGGTTGTTTTTATCTATAATATATTCCTCCTCATCCCTTTATTTCCCTGCCTAGCTGAAACATGATCCTCTGCTCACTTGTGTTTACAGGCAAGGCTGAGGTGACTCAGCGATTGGAGGAGAAAAGAAAAAAAACGTTAAGGGAAGAAATGACATCAGTATTTAACAGAATTCTCTTAATTTATAAAATTCACTGAAATCAAAACGTGGACAGTTCAATACATATGTTATGTAAGTAGATCAAGTATTTATCTACTTATATATGTGTTTTTTCCCCTGGCATAGTATGGCTGATCCTCCTGCTCTAAGTAACTGCAGAAGCTAGATGAATTCACTTTGATCTGCCAGAAGTGTTTATTATTAAGTGGAATTCCTTTGTACTGCCTACACAAAACTCCTTGCTAGACTACAACAGAAAGTCACCTCACCCCTCCCCCTCATGCATGGATTCATGGGGACACTATACATATGCAGATCCTGTCATAGTAGAATGTTTACTACCCTGAAGGCTCATACCCACATCCAACATGTGCACAATGGCACTACCTGAGGAACCACACCACCTGTATGTCCACACGGCTGGAGGGCTAAACAACCAACTCAATTAACATAAGGTGCACTCAAGAGGAATGACAGACTACACATTCAAAACAATTACAAGTCTTTCAACCAACTTGTACACATGCATCAACTGCATGATATCAGCATACCTCCCAACTTTCTGAGATGAGATAGAGGGACACTTAAGCCACGCCCCTGCCACACCAGTGATCACGCCTCTGGCACACCCCTAGTCACGCATACCATGAAGATTTCATAAGAAAAATATGTTGTTTTATAATTCAAACCACACTGGTCCAAAATTCAGAAGAAGGCACCGCAGAGGCTATTTTTCCTGCGCCAACTAAAAAAATTTGGTATGCCTCGAGAGCTGCTGACCAGCTTCTACACCGCCACTACGGAGTCTTTACTTTGCTCCTCAGTCTGGTATGCTGTTGCAACAGCTAGTGACAGAAATAAGCTGCAAAGAATCATCAGGGACGCAGAAAAGATAATCGTATCATCACTGCCACCTCTCAATCTCCTCCACAATGCTAGGATGAAGAATAATAATAATTCCTTTTTATGTATAATTCTTTTCTCCTGTCGGACTCAAAGCGCTTATGAGGCAGCCACTAGAGCAAACTCAGTAGGCAGTAGCAGTGTTAGGGAGTCTCACCCAAAGAACTCCTTACTGAACAGATGCTGGCTTACTGAACAGGTAGAGCCGAGATTCGAACCCAGGTCTCCTGTGTCAGAGGCGGAGCCCTTAACCATTACACTATCCAGCCACAGAAGAGGGCCTCCAGGATTTCCTGTGACCCATCCCACCCTGGCAGCCGCTTCTTTGAGCTCCTCCCATCCAGCCGGCGCTACCGAACTATCCCATCCAAAACCACCAGGCACAGGAACTCTTTCTTCCCCCAGGCAGTTGTACTGCTCAATACCACTGACTCTTACCTCCTTGCCTGCACTCAGCACGCTTGTTTCAGGGGGTTTTCTTCTGTTAACCAGCCTGGCGGTATAGACGAGCTCAGCTCGTCCATTACCGCCGGAGGCTACCGCTCAGGCCCTACTGGGCCGATTTTCATCAAATAAAAAGGAGCACACGCACTTTGCCAGCCACGTGCGCTACCTGATTGCCGCGTGCAGCGGCGAAAGAGGGTCCCCCAGCTGCCCAAGCCCAGCGCAGCCGGACCAAACAGTTCCGGCCAGCGCTGAGGGCTGGATCGGAGGCGGCTGACGTCAGGACGTCCATGACGTCACTCCGCTCATCGCCATGGCGACGAGGAAATCAAAACAACATTGCGGCCCTTTTTGTTACTTCTGATCGCCGGAGGCGATCAGAAGTACGCATTAGGAGCGCCCTCTAGTGGGCTTTCAAGCAGCCAACTTTCAGTTGGCTACATGCAATAGTTTTTTTTTTTTTAATTAAAAAAAACCCGTCCGGTCGCCAGCCTGGCTATCTTAATAGAACGCCAGGCTGGTTAATCTGACATACACTACTGCAAAGATGTTACTGTATTGTCTTACTGACAGAATGTGTATTTGCAAAACTGTAGCTGTAACATGTATATCTCTATTCGTTGATACTGTTAGTATGTGAAACTATAGCCGTAACTTTTATATGTATGATTTGCTAAGGTTGAGCATTTCTGCCAGGGATGGTCGTAGTTCGCCAACTTCACTACGCTGGAACTACGCATAGTTTTACGCAATTACGCTTCGCCAAATTACAGCTTCAAAATCAAATATTCGCTTTGTATGCATTTCGTAGACTACGCATTAAAATACGCAATTAGGCGTAGTGTGAAGCGTAGTGTATGCAGATGCTTATGCCCGTATGCAGAACATTTTACGCATTAATTCCTCTTTAATTGCTTTTACCGGGAACTCTTCTATGCGTACATTCCCCTTTCCAATGCGTACATTTGTAAGCATAGAATCGAACGCGGAAAATTAGACGCGATTAATGCATTTGTAGTTCACTAGGCAATACACATGTTAACTAAGCATAGTGGGCATAAGCTACGCGTAACGGTACTTCGCTGTGTGTAAATTCATAAGCATAGTTTTTAAACTTCACCTACAAACTACGATGCGTAGATGCGAACTACAATGCGTAAATTCGCACTGGCGTCGTTTCTGCTCATTCCTGATTTCTGCCAAAGCCATGTGTACCACAAGCAATTCCGAGTATGGCACCACTGTACTTGGAGAATAAACTTTTCTTGATTCTTCTATCCTGGTTCATTTTCGTTCATATTTAACGTTTGAAAATTAGTAATATATCAATTTAAAGAATGGGAATACAGTTTAGAGTCAATCAAACACATTTATTAATAGAGAAATACATATATTTACATAGAAAGAGGGACAAATGAGGAGGAAAGAGGGACAGGGCTCCCAAAGAGGGACTGTCCCTCCAAAAGAGGGACCGTCGGGAGCTATGTGCATGATATCACACCCACATAGATCGGACAGTTGGATCTGGCAAGCCGCCTGTTATCAGTCGTTTGCATGTGTACACATGCCTGATTATAATGTCAGATGATAATCAGCCTGCAGGTTGGTCAGTGTGTCCTTAGCTTGAGGGTCAGGAACTGGTCACAATCTTCCCAGACCTGATTTCACATAAAGGTGACCTCACTCTATTGTCCTCACCTCCTGAGGCCACTGCATAGACAAAGCATTCCAACACATCAAAGAGACCACTGCAATCTACATATCAAATAAACTCAATGAATGGTAGTCCTCACCCCTTGCTGTGTGCATACAAAGGCGGAGGGCATTCCTACACAGGATCCATGAAAGGGAGTAACTACATTGTATGGGGCACAGAGATAGCATGGGGCCACCTGGGTTATAGGCCCCTCAAACCTCCTCCCCAGAGATGGATTAAAGGGGCCCATACACCTAACGATTTTCCCGCCGATATACAGCAGATTCGATCACCCGGCGGGTCGGGAGCGCGTCGATAGCGGCGTTCAAATGCCCGATGACCGACGCTAGCGGCAATACATTACCTGCTCCGGCCGGCGTGAGTCCCCCTCTGTCCCCGCGGCTTCTCCTCCACGCTGGGTTCCGGACCAGCTGCAGCTTTATTGAACTTCCTGTTCTGGCAGGAAGTTTAACCACTTTACCCCCGCGCGTACGTATTTCTCCGCCCCTTTTTCCATCCTTTAAAAACCAGGGACGGAGAAACACGTACTTTCCGCGTTCCCGACGCTGTCCGCGCTCCCGCTCGTAAACACGCCGCCCGCCGCTAGTAAAACCGCCGCCGCCCGCTCGCCCAGAGATCAATGAACGGGAAAATCCATTCCCGTTCGTTGATCTAAGCCCCACAATGACCCGCTGCTCTCCTATGGGCAGCGCGATCATTGTGAGAAGAAACTCACGTGTCCAGCCTCCTTATTCTTCCTCCAAGCTTCCGGAAGGAGGCTTGGAGGTCGCAATAAAGCAAAAAGTTACTGTGGCCATCTTGTGGCCAAATAGTAAACTACACCCTACACATTTTTCACATACAAATAAATGACTTTTACACAAAAAATTAACTCATTACCTCCCACACTCCCCATTTTTTTTTTTTTTTGTAATTAAAAAAAAATTCAAAAATTTACAATTAAAAAAAATACATAATTAGTTACCTTAGGGACTGAACTTTTTAAATATTTAAGTCAAGAGGGTATAACACTGTTACTTTATAAACTATGGGCTTGTAATTAGGGATGGACGCAAAACTGAAAAAAATGCACCTTTATTTCCAAATGAAATATTGGCGCCAAACATTGTGATAGGGACATAATTTAAACGGTTTTATAACCGGGACAAAAGGGCACATAAATTTCATGGGTTTTAATTACAGTAGCATGCATTATTTAAAAACTATAATGGCCGAAAACTGAAAAATAATTTTTTTTCCCCACATTTTTCCTATTTTCCCATTAAAACACATTTAGAAAAAAATAATTCTTGGCATAATGTCCCACCTAAAGAAAGCCTAATTGGTGGCGGAAAAAACAAGATATAGTTCATTTCATTGCGATAAGTAATGATAAAGTTATAGACGAATGAATGGAAGGAGCGCTGAAAGGTGAAAATTGCTCTGGTGGTCAGGGGGTAAAACCCCTCAGTGGTGAAGTGGTTAAACAGTAGAGCGCCCTCTACTGTTTAAGCTTTCCCGGACAGGCAGTTCAATGAAGCTGCAGCCGGCCCGGAACCCAGCGTGGAGGAGAAGCCGCGGGGACAGAGGGGGACCCACGCCGGACGGAGCAGGTAATGTATGCGGGGGGCCGGCGGCAGTTTCACAGATTGTGATCGGTTTCAGGCTGATATCGATTCACAATCTGTTTGCAGTAAAGGCAGCCATACGATCCCTCTCTGATCAGATTCGATCAGAGAGGGATCTATCTGTTGGTCGAATTAAATTAAAGAGAAATATATGTATAAATAATACCCCCCCCCCCCCCCCCCCACAAATTATTCCGGACACCCCCTACCGCAATGCAGAATAGCACAGAGAACAGTGTGATATTTACCTGTTCCAGTGCTGCTGGTCTCCTCCGTGTATGCTCCGGCTCCTGATCATGTGACTCGCATCGGTCATGTGATCAGGTGAAGCAGCAGAGAGTGTGCGGCTGTGAAGCACGGCGGAGATCCGCAGTGCCGGAGCAGGTAAGGTAAATATTACGTGAAAGTCAACGGTAATTTGCATGCGTTGTGTGACTTTATGCTGATAGAGTTTTTGTTTTCCACGCATGTTGGAACACGAATGTGAAAACCCACATTGAAGAAGAAGTGAGATTTTCCATGAAAGCAGTAAGATTAGCCATACGATGCCAGGGAAAAAAAACACATATATAAGTAGATAAATACTTGATCTACTTACATAACACATGTATTATACTGTCCATGTTTTGATTTCAGTGAATGTTATATAGTAAATGAAGAGAATTCTGTTCCTAGTGGGGATTATGTCTTTTGCCCACAGTTTAGGCTAAATCCTGATGTCATTTCTGCCCTTCACTTTTTTTCTTATCTCCTCCAATCGCTGAGTCACCTCAGCCTTGCTTGTAAACACAAGTGAGCAGAGGATCACGTTTCAGTTAAGCAGCTAGGCAGGGAAATAAATAGAAGAGGAGCAATATATTATAGATAAAAAGAACCCCCAGCATTCAACTTTTTGGCACTGAGTACTAAAGGGCCAGCGCTCCTTAATAACTCCAAACCATAACAGCAGAAAAAGCTTTGCAAGTTTTGAATGCAGGCTTAGCATCTTTATCACTTAATACATTCAGACCAGTTGCTGTTGAAATATGATTTTTATGGTGACAATCCCGCTTTAACTTTCATTGGATCCGTGGCAATCACATTTTCGACATTTGCAAAATGCATGTGAATTGTAATAGGTGTGAACCCGGCCTACCACTCCACCACTGTGTGCAGGACAAAGAGATTCTGCAACCCATCTGTAAGCTGATAAAGGAAAGATAACATCCTCTCCCCTTCCTTCTGCGCACATACACAATGCAGAAAATATTATTATTTGGTATTTACAGTATATAGCGCCAACATCTTCTGCAGCGCTGTACAGAGTATATATTGTGTTGTCACTAACTGTCCCTTGGAGTAGCTCACAATCTATTCTCTACCATAGTCATATATCTATATCGTGTAGTGTATGTATGGTAGTCTAGGGCCAATTTAGGGGGAAGCCAATTAACTTATCTGTATGGTTTTGGGATGTGGGAGGAAACTGAATGCCCAGAGGAAACCCACACAGACAACATACAAACTCCATGAAGATAGCCCTGGCTGTGATTCGGACTGGGGACCCAGGGTAAGGCATTAGAGTTCTAACCGCTACGCCACCGTGCTGCCCAATCAGAATCTTCAGAATGGCGGAAGCTGATGATTTATTATTATACACACTGCGCAGACAGCTCCTGTGCCTCTGCTTCCAGCAATTCTGAGGTGATTAGTCAGAGGATACAGCCAGTGAGGACTGCTTCTGTATTGTGGATGGGCTGGGAACAGACCTCCCTGCACCCGTGCATGTTACAGTCCTCCATAGCCAGGGATCAGTCATCACTGACATTGGGCATTTTCTGCACACAGACTATGAAAAGCTGCATGAAAACCTGTGATTCGCTATTCACACAGGGCTGTTTTAGGCATAGGCAAGCCAGGCAGAATTCATACGGCCAACAGCTAGTTCCATTAAGAAAGGGATGGATGGTAATTTTTACACCTAAATGGGCACTGCTGTGTCGATTGGATTTCCAGGACAATATTCAAGTCTGCAAAGATCCAGGCTGCCCATAAACAGGGTAATGTTTATAAAGTGGACATGTGCCCCTCAAAACCATTATTGGAAGGGTGCATTATGGGTTCAGTGAGTTTGGCCTGCCTAATAATTTGTGTATCCTCTACAAACTTATTCAGAGAAACGTCACTATTTCTATGTAAACTATCCATTTCTTATTGGTGCCCACAAAACTACCTGATGTAGGTTATGATATTCCTGTTTTTGAAAATGGGGTAGGGTGACAAAAGGGCGTACTTTAAAAAAGGGCGTCTGGAAAAAAGGGCGCAGGGTTTTAAACGATAAGCATGAATAACGTTTAAAAAAAATTGTGCTATATTTCGTTTAAAAATAATGTTTTATAAAGTTATAAATGATTAAATAATGTGTATGAAATCGGCAATTGTAAAAACGTTAATCTTCTCTGTTTAAAAAGTGAAATGTATAATAACGTTTTATAAAAGATTAATAAGAATTTTACTAAAGCTATACCTAACCCTACTCTCATACAGAACCCTCCCTGTACTAACCCCTAGACCCCCCTGGTAGTGCCTAAACCTAAGACCCCCCAGGTGGTGCCTAACCCTAAGACCCCCAGGTGGTGCCTTAACCTAAGACCCCCCAGGTGGTGCCTAACCCTAAGACCCCCCTGGTGGTGCCTAACCCTAAGACCCCCCAGGTGGTGCCTAACCCTAAGACCCCCCTGGTGGTGCCTAACCCTAAGACCCCCCTGGTGCCTAACCCTAAGACCCCCCTGGTGGTGCCTAACCCTAAGACCCTCCTGGTGGTGCCTAACCCTAAGACCCTCCTGGTGGTGCCTAACCCTAAGACCCCCCTGGTGGTGCCTAACCCTAAGACCCTCCTGGTGGTGCCTAACCCTAAGATCCCTCTGGTGGTGCCTAAGCCTAAGACCCCCCTGGTGGTGCCTAACCCTAAGACCCCCCTGGTGGTGCCTAACCCTAAGACCCCCCCTGGTGCCTAAACCTAAGACCCCCCTGGTGGTGCCTAACCCTAAGACCCCCCTGGTGGTGCCTAACCCTAAGACCTCCCTGGTGGTGCCTAACCCTAAGACCCCCCTGTGATAAGCATTAATAACGTTTGAAAAAAATATTGTGCTGTTCTTCATTTAAAAATAATGTTTTAAAAAAGATTGTACTGTTTTTCGTTTAAAAATAATGTTTAAAAAATTATAAATCATTAAATAATGTGTAATCATGAGAAACAGTTATAAAACAGTAAAAGTCTCCGGCGCCATTTTTTCCTTTTGGGTTCCCCCTAAACGATATTTATTATGGGAGTGAATGGCGGCGCCCTTTTTGTCCACTTGCCTCAGGCGCCCGAATTTACTGTTTCCGACAAAAGGTGCCTTGTCGGGGGCGCCAACATGGATAAAAACCGCCCTGCACCAGCAGTTCCAAGAATTTAATGAGAGTTATGGAATTATAGTTTCTATTGATAGTTGTCCTTTAAAGAGTGTTGGCTGTAGACTTAAATTTAATTAGCTGAGATGTTTGGTGACCTTTAAAAAAAAAAACAGAGATATCTCAGAGCAATTATGAGCAAGAGATTAATCTCCTACGTCATATAGATGGTGGAGAATTCTACATCAGAGGCAAAATGTCTACTGGCGGTATCCTAATTAACAGTTGTAATCAAGACTCCTGTCTTCTGACGTCAGTGTTTAATCACTAACGTCAATTCCCACCGATAATTTAAATGTCAAAATTTAAAGAATTTGTAAATAAGATAACGATTTGCGTCACTGGGAAATTCCAGCCAGGAAGGAATCTTGGGGAAACCTTGATTTTTAAAACCCTCCCACAAGTTGTTAGAGCAGCCATGTGGAGCATTCAGTGTGTAAGTATTTTCGTTATAAAAGTGATCCTTGTAATATGCACGTATTAAAGTGTAACTGTCAGGCATAAAATCAAACATGAATTCTTTATTTTTATCAGTAATAAGGATGCTAACCAGGCAATCCAAAAGTTAAAATCACTATTATTTTTCTTTGATAAATGATCATTCCCCAGTTTACCTGACTCTTATTTGGTACACACAAAATTTGGTACGCACAAAGGAAGTTGCAGGGCATGCTGGGTTGTCCTTTTTTGCTTCTTTACTTTCCCCTCAGACTTAACTAACGCAGCCTGATTGGCTGAAGCCTCTTTCCTTGCAGTTTTCCCCTCCCACACCTGTGTTCCTGTCTGATTGGCCAAAATTTCTCATGCTGAGAAAATGCACTTTCTATAGTGAAGGGCGGGCAATGCATACAGAATAAGGCAGAGGATAGTAAGGGAGGAAATGACATCAGGATTGCCATCAAAATAGCCACAGTTAAAATGGGAAATGCTAAGGAGGATTTTCTCTTTTTTTTTACTGTAGAAAAATCCCGCTGCGTTCATGTTCGTCGGGGGCGCTCTGTGTAGAACTACTGTGCATCCTCAAAATGCTCCTGGCGACGGGAATGAGACGGAGGACTGACCGGACTGCACCTGCGCCGACGGGCCCTGGCATTTTTTTACAGGGCCAGTTGCGGGCGAACGGGGAGCCAGAAAAGGACGGCGTGGGAGCGATCAGGCCGGAGGGGGCTGGGGGAAGCCCCAGGTATGTATGTTTTTATGCTGTGGCCCCATCTCAGGTACACCCACCACAGTTTTTGTATCAAATTTACCAAATTTGTGGTACAATTTTTGTGTTTTTTTTTTTATATTGTGAACATTTTTTCTGACCGCTTGCAAGTTGTCTTCTTGCAAGCTGTCTGCAAGCGTGCGTACAATATATAAAAAAGCACTTAAAAAAATTACTAAAAATTTTTTTCTACTTTATTTGCTTCTATGAGCAGCAATGCTGCCCATTGCTTTTTTTTTATACACTTTGACTTTTTTTTATTGGATCCAATACAGATTTTTGTAATGAATTAAAAAAAAATAATTGACGCCTGATGTGATGACACTGCGTACGCCTGACACCAGGGGGCGCAGGTAGCATCATAAGAGGGTCCCGCCAGGGGATGCGATCGCCGGGGAACAGGAAGCGGATGAAGAATGAAGAAAAGGAGAACGCCTCCAGGGATCGCCGCTAAGAAGACGGGGATCTGCTTGCAGGGAAGACACAAAGTGACGGCGAGGGATCCCGCATGCTAGCGACACCACAGGTGAGTAAGTGCAGCGTTCTCCCCAGGCTCTTTTAGACAGTTGCTCCACCCTAGTTTTGGTGAGTACTCAGCTGTCATCGACTCATGTCCTCCTCTGCTGTAAGCAGAATTATGCAGAGAAGCACCGGCCCTGCATTCTATCATCTTGTCCCACCCGACTACTTTTTCATGCCACCCGGCTGGAAAATTTTGGGGCGGAGAATACTGAAGTGCAATTGCTGGACGAGCCTGACTTGTCCTTACCGATTCCAGCTATTTTCTTTAGGACAGGTCATGCTCGTCCATACCACTAGGGAGGTTAAAAATACCAGAAAGTATTATTATTATTATTATTTATTGTATTTATAAAGCGCCAACATATTACGCAGCGCTGAACATTAATTTAGGTTAGTATCTTCTATCTCTTATACTTTGACAAAAGGGGGCCCTTTGTGGCCTCTGAAAAGATCATCGGTTGACGAAGATTGTATGTGTATGTTGGGACAATTAATTTATTGATCCTATTCACACTGAGCAGAACCTCATTGTTACCTTTTGGATTTTCACTAACTGGTCTCAGCACTTGGGCCATTCTTTCTCAAAGTGTGCCATCTTTTTGACCAGTTTGTTTCTGAACTGACATTGCAGATCCCCTTCCAGAGGAAATGGGGGAGGCGCTAATTACCTAAGCCTGGTTGCTGGAGGTGCCATAAGGCCATAAAAGCTCCCTCAACTCCAGACATCCAAGAAGCTCCGAGAGGACATTGGAGAAGCTCTGCTAAGCCTCAAGTCGTAAATCACAGTAGAGTGTCAGCTTTCTGGCCAGGAGCTTTGATTTGTTCCCAAAAGCAGATGCCCTCTTAATATAGCTTTAAAACTTCTCAGCTTTGGCAGTGATGAGATGCCTTTAATGTGATATACTTTCAATCAACAAGATTGTTATATGCAAATTAGAGGAGTCTTTGGAATCATTAACTTATTTCCTCCACAGCCCTGGGGGAAATACATCAGGCGATTTGGAGGCCGATCGACCATCCGAATCGATTATTATAATTGGATCGGATGAAAATCAGTGCCATCAGGTGCATGCCCGATCGACGATGCGACTAACTTTGGGCCGAGCATGTCGATCACACATGCTGCAAGATGTTGGGCCGTCGTAGTCGGGTGCCGGGTGTGCGGCAGTAAGGGCAGGGGCGCCTTAACCTACTGACCACCCAGGCAGCGGCTTGGAGCGGCTTTGATGGGGAAGGCGCAACAAATTAATGTCAGTCCAAGGGGAAATAAAATTCCTGTCCTGAAAGACCGTTTTAAGGGACTGGAGAGAAATAGATTTCCTTCTGTTTTAAGAAGGCAAATTACACCAAGCTTTGCTCTTTTTGTAGGAGGGCATTTTGGTTCCTTTTATCCCCCTATACATTCCTAGTAGTTTGGGTCACCCTGAGATGCTTGGTTACTCTGCTCTTTTCACAAATAGCCTTCTGCTAAGTCACTGATAAAGAATCATTCAGAGTTCAGATTTATAGATACTCCCTAAGAAGAAGGTGTCTGGTTTATAGCTGTTCTCTGCCCCTCCATGAGTCCACCCTGAGCCTGACTGACTGACTGACATTTAAGGGTATGTAGTGAAAGTTTTCTACTATCACAAGTGTTTTTAGGAATGCATCTAATAAGGATTCATAGAAAGATCTAAGACAGTCCCTCACTATTCAGTGTACAGAGGCGACAGCGCCCTACCCCCAAATGTTACTGAGTCTGCAGAGCTAGCGAGACAAACAAACAAACAAACAGTAAACTCTGCAGACAGCCCTGTGCTCTGCTGCTAGAATGTCCGGCATGTCTAGATGTCAGGACGATCGCCATGACTAGCTATGGAGAGGTAGGATCATCTGATCCTCTCCCCCTCTGGGACATACAGCCTGCACTTCTCCCTGAATTCACAAGGACAGTGTTTGAAGTGTGTAATGGACACAGTGGGGGGTTGCAGGTTTTGTCTTTCATTGTGAGGGAGTGAATAGGAGGGCAGCATCTAAAGCTCAAACAATGATAATGGACATGTAAGCAATGTGTGTAATTACATCCATCACTACTTATAATTGAAGCTGGCATAATAATGTATTTCCATTAATCCTGTCTGTTTGCCCTCTCTCTAATGCTATGTACCACCTCACGATTTTTCCAACGATTTTCCTGATGTCCATCAATTTTTTTTTGAGCGACAAGTAGTCATTTACACGATGTCGTGACATCGCTTAGCGTTGTGTGGTGAAAAGTGACCGTCACTGAGGATCGGATCTTTAAGATCCTTGACGACCCCCCCGTAAAGTACTGCGGTCGCTTGACTTCTTGTTCGCGCCCGTCCTGTAATGTCACGTGACATCTCGCATACCCACTGGCAGGAAGATGAATCGCTGGACGCTTGTCATGAGGGGACACCTCGCTGCCATCTTCCTGTGTTGTTGCAGTCACTGTGGTGAGTGTGGAGCTTAACTTTGCTCGCCCTCACCCTCTGCTCATGCTCCCTCTCCCACTGTCTCTCTGACCAAACAACTGCTACTTGGGGAACAATGTGTACAACTATGTACACTAGTCTGAGCACTCTTCAGGGGAGCCAGTAGCATTTGGAACTATTATTGTGTATTTATGTAGCACTGACATCTTCAGCACTTTACAGAGTACATAGTCATGTCACTGACTGCTCACTGGAGCTTACAATTTCATCCCTACCATAGTCAAACTGTAATGTCCGACCATATTATTATCATCATGTATTTATATAGCACTGACATCTTCTGCAGTACTTTACAGAGTACATAGTCATGTAACTAACTCTCCCCAGAGGAGCTCACAATCTAACCCTACCGTAGTTATAGTATAATGTCCTACCATATTATTATTATGTATTTATATAGCACTGACATCTCCTGCAGCACTTTACAGAGTACATAGTCATATCACTGATTGTCCTCAGAGGAGCTCACAATCTAACCCTACCATAGTCCTAGTCTAATGTCCTTCCATATTATTATTATGTATTTATATAGCACTGACATGTCCTGTAGCACTTTACAGAGTACGTAATCATGTCACTGACTGTCCTCAGAGGAGCTCACAATCTAGTTATAGTCAGTTATAGTCTAATATTTTCAATATAGGATTGTTTTGGGGTAAACCAGTTGACTTATTAGTATGTTTTTTAGGATGCAGGAAATGTCTGAAGTGTCTGAAGACAGAAACTCCATGCAGATTTTGCCCTGGCCAATGTTCAAGCCTAGGACTCAGGACTAAAATGCAGTAGTGCTACCCACTGAGCCTCTATTCTACTCATAGATATCTGCTCATCCATGTCATCAATTCCGACCCTCTACTACCCTTCCTCCCTCCATTCTACTTCTCTTCTCTTGTATCACTGATACTACAAACACACTTGCTTATCTCCAGAATGGATTATGAATCAAACTATTAGGCCCAGTGCACACCAAAACCACTAGCAGATCCTCAAAACGCTAGCGGTTTTTGGAGCAGATTTCAGAGCGATTCTAGGCATGTTTAGAGACATTTTCTAAACATGCCGAGCGTTTTTGTGTAGCAGATTACAAAAACTGTTACAGTAAAAGCTGTTACTGAACAGCTTCTGTAACAAAAACGCCTAGAAAACCGCTCTGGTCTAGCGTTTTTCAGAGCGGTTTGCATTTTTCCTATACTTTATATTGAGGCTGAATTGCTTCTGCAAACCGCAAATGTGCAGCAAGGAGGCACGTTTGCAGTTTGCTAAAAACCTCAAACCGCTGGTGTGCACCATCCCATTGAAATACATTAGCCAAGCGTTTTCACAGACAGATGCGGTTGGCGGATCGCTGCTAAAACCGCTCGGTGTGCACTGGGCCTTAAACCACCTTACCATATCAGCCCTTCAATGTCATGATATACCCACTCCAGTCCTACCCTAACAGGCGGTAACATATTTGCATATCTCATAATATTTGTGAAAAATTATTTTGAAAGTAAGAATGTCTTGCTTGATAATCCAATCTTGCAATGTGACTGCCATTGGAACTTGTAGTGTGGATGCTGTATTTATTTGAGGTGCATACTGGCAGCATGTGCTGTATGGCATACAATGCTGATCATCCACAAGGCAAACTTAGGCAGCTGCCTAGGGTCTAGAGAGAGTTTAGGGGCCTGGTGGTTGCTAGCCCCCACCAAATGCAACTAAATAAGGCAGGTGACCATCAGTGGAGGGCAAAGTGTTATCTTGCATAGGGTCCCATTTCATAGTTATCCCTCTCTGATGGCTTATATCATGTTTGAAGTGTTCTATAATGTATATGATTTTTGTTTTATTTTTTTATGGGGGGGGGGGGGCACAGGATTTCTTGCCTGGAGTGACAAGAAGGCTAGAGGCGCCCCTGAGTAAGGGCCAGTGATATCGGGACGAGCAACGAACGTGACAAAACCCCCAACACTGTCCCTCCTGATGTTGAATGTGCTACCCCCATGTGGCCAGTGCACTATACGTTACCTTTCCCTGTCCACATAACTGGCTCGACGCTGCCCCAACCACCACCCTTCCCGATGGTATGGGCACCTTTGGGCTACGTTTCCACTGTAGCATTGCGTTTTTTCACATCAGAATTTTTTTTTTTTTTTAAATGGAAAAAAAAACGCATGATATTTAACATGCGTTTCTATAAAAATTTTCGTTTGTGATTTTTTTGCACTGCCCCTAATTTACATGTTCTGCCTAGCAAAAATATGACAAGTTCCTTTTTTTCTGGTAACTGCATGCGATTTTTCACATTGTATAAGAAAAGTCCGATATGGAATGCAAAAATATAGAACAGGCTGTCAGGTTTTTTTAGGTTTTTTTTTTCGTGCAAACAATTGCATGCGAAAACTCGCTTGAATTGGAAACTAGCCCTTTCACAATCATTGGGTAATTAGAATAGTAGGAGGCGCCCAATTGGAAAAATGTATTTGTAGGAGAAATATTTAAGTAAAAAAGGTTCAAATTTACACAAATTGTATGAAATTCTTAAAATTTATATTTATTAAACTCATTTGGCACAGTGACCTTTCATAATCATTGGTTTTCATACAAATGCGAAATTTCGTTGCAAAAATTGACTGAAAAATCGCACAAGTGGAAACCTGGCCTAAGATACTTGCTTTTATTGGATCCTACGTTTCTTTGTCTGACCAGTGCTGCAGACATCACCTATGCTACGTTTAGAGACACTATTATATATCTACTAGTTGACCAAAGCCCATTTAAAAATAGGCTCTAGGTCTGTCACACTGCCGCATGTCAATGTGTATGTGCGCACACGCCCGCCCCGGCTCCCTGGCCCTGTGTTCCTGTCCCAATGGCTGTCCGTGCTGCACATGCACGGTAGCGCAAACGCACGGACACAGGGACACTTATGTTTTATTATATAGGATACTATTGTAGCACTCCGAGTAACCTAGCAGCACCTGTCAGTCTTCCGTCTCCAGGCTGGGATTGGTCGATGCTGCCTGACAAGGAGAGGATCGCAGGGCAGTGGTGAGCGGGCCGCCACATTCCCTGCTATGTTTTGTGATCTGGGGTTTATGTGGCGTGTACGATAATGGTTGGTAGAAGGACGTATCTGTCATTGCAGAGACCTGATTGGACGCTGTCCTTTGCAGAGACCTGATTGGAAGCTGACCACACTATACAAGTCACCCAAGGCCAATTCTAGACTTTTTGCTGCCTGAGGTTAACTTGTGAGGATGCGCCCCGCCCCTCCCCCCTGAATTTGATGGATCGCACAAAACCCGACAATTTGCACCACACGCTTTAACTGCTGTGAGCCCCCCCCCAAAAAAACCCTCAGTATAGGTAGGTAGCCAGTTATAGGTGCCCCTAGTGTTAGTAGCTAGGTAAAGTTGTAAAGTTGCCCCCAGTATAGATTGGCCAGGCACGCTTTTCACTTCCTGTTTCTGCCTGATGCTGCCCCCAGACTTGAGACGCAGAGTGACCTACGCTTTTGTGTACAGAGTGATCAGTAGATCACTGCAGGCCCGGGCAGATAAAACCACCGTGCCTCTGCTTATGTCGTGTTACTGTAACCTTTCAGACAGACTCACAGATTGTGGAGGAAGTTATACGGTAAATGTTACCCGACGCAATCACAGTGGTACAGCAGATTTATTTAGGAAAGAAAGACACACAAAAATACAACAAAATAGGTTAGCGTCTGTTCCCAGCACTGCAGTGTCCCCTCGTCCAAGTGCAGATGAGGTTACCTTTCTATCTACAGCTCTCTCTCTGTCTTCTGGGCCAGTCCGGCCATCCTTGTATCTCTTCAGCTTAAAGTGGACCTGAACTCTTGCACAGGACAGAAGGAAACAGAGAGAAATACACCCTGTATGTATTTAGATAGTTTAGAGCAGGCCTTGGCAAACTTGACCCTCCAGCTGTTAAGGAACTACAAGTCCCACAATGCATTTGCCTTTTTAAGTCATGTCTGTGGCTGTCAGATTCCTGCAATGCATTGTGGGACTTGTAGTTCCTTAACAGCTAGAGGGCCAAGTTTGCCCAGGCCTGTTTTAGACTGTCTAATTCCTCCTCATTTGTGTCTAGTCACAAGTTGTAATTTGATACATCAGCTGGGTCAGCTGGCTGCCTCGGCAGAGCAGCTAATTTGTAAGTATAGTATGTTAACCCTATGTCTGCTTCCATGAAAGCAGGAAGTAGACACACTGCAAATTTATTGCAGGATTTGTATCAGCTGTAACAAAGAAATGTTTTTTCTTTAAAGGCTATTATGCTGTTGCTTGTCTTTTAGGACAGAGAGGAAGTTGTAAGTTCAGGTCCACTTTAATGGAAGGTGTGGGAATCAGCCATATCCTCAGATCGCCCCCTCCCCCAACTTCTGGATGCGAATGACCATCCATGGCCCCGGGGCTGCTGAGCTAATCTAATAAACGAACATTACTGGCTTTCCAGAAGAACAACCCCTCATCTGATAAGTATCAGATACGTCTGTCTGTAGCACATGGCCGCAGAGTGCTCTATAGGCCCAGCCCAGGATCCAGGCACACAGCAGCAGAGTATGGCCCCATCACCGCTTATTATTATTTATTATATTTATCAAGCGTCAATGTATTATGGAGCGCTGGAAAATAGATGGATAGGAAGACGGACAACTAGGCACTAGACGCATGATCATGCAATGGAGTGCAAGCTATTTGGAGTGCAGGGAGGATGTGGAATTATGGGTAACTAACCCCTTATGTCCCCACCGCACACCTGAGCTAATTAATGCTCATTTGAATCACGAATTTGAGTGTTTACACACTCGTAAGAGCATCTCTGGCAGCGATATGCAGCCACCCGTGACTTGCTGCTCCTCCATCACCTCCTCAATGCAGTGCAGTGATATGCAGCCACCCGTGGCTCACTGCTCCTCCCCACCTCCTCAATGCAGTGCAGTGATATGCAGCCACCCGTGACTCACTGCACCTCCTCAATGCAGTGCAGCGATATGCAGCCACCTGTGACTTGCTGCTCCTCCCCCACCTCCTCAATGCAGTGCAGCGATATGCAGCCACCCGTGCCTCACTGCTCCACCTCCTCAATGCAGTGCAGCGATATGCAGCCACCCGTGCCTCACTGCTCCACCTCCTCAATGCAGTGCAACGATATGCAGCCACCCGTGGCTTGCTGCTCCTCCCCCACCTCCTCAATGCAGTGCAGTGATATGCAGCTACCCATGCCTCACTTCTCCTCCTCCACCTCCTCAATGCAGTGTAGCAATATGCAGCCCCCTGTGCCTTGCTGCTCCTACACCAACCCCTCAATGCAGTGCAGCGATATGCAGCCACCCGTGCCTCGCTGCTCCTACACCAACCCCTCAATGCAGTGCAGCGATATGCAGCCACCCGTTCCTCGCTGCTCCTACACCAACCCCTCAATGCAGTGCAGTGATATGCAGCCACCCGTGCCTCTTTGCTCCTCCATACCTCCTCAATGCAGTGCAGCGATATGCAGCCACCCGTACCTCACTGCTCCTCCCCCACCTCCTCAATGTAGTGCAGGAATATGCAGCCACCCATGCCTCACTGCTCCTCCTCAACCTCCTCAATGCAGTGCAGTGATATGCAGCCACCCGTGCCTCACTGCTCCTCCCCAACCTCCTCAATGTAGTGCAGGAATATGCAGCCACCCATGCCTCACTGCTCTTCCCCCACCTCCTCAATGTAGTGCAGGAATATGCAGCCACCCATGCCTCACTGCTCCTCCCCAACCTCCTCAATGCAGTGCAGCGATATGCAGCCACTTGTGCCTCACTGCTCCTCCTCCACCTCCTCAATGTTGCCCTAACTCTCTCTGTCGAGAACCCCTCGATTTAACCCCCCTCCTTTTGTGTCACCACCCCCTCCTTCTAGATTGTAAGGCTTTAGCAAGGTCCTCTCTCCTTATGTATCATACTTGACCCACTCTAGACAAAGACACAAGACAAGACAAATAACATTTATATCGCGCTTTTCTCCTGGCGGACTCAAAGCTCCAGAGCTGCAGCCACTAGGATGCGCCCTATAGGCAGTAGCAGTGTTAGGGAAACTTGCCTAAGGTCTCCTACTGAATAGGTGCTGGCTTACTGAACAGGCAGAGCCGAGATTCGAACCCTGGTCTCCTGTGTCAGAGGCAGAGCTCTACCCACAGAATAATGTGAACTTGTATTATTGGCAAGAAGTTTTAAATCAGGATGATACCATTTATTGGCTAACTAAAAATGAATAAGAATAAGCAAGTTTTTGGCCTTGCAGCCTTCGTCGGGCTTACATCCTGTTAGTTTGCAGGCTGGTGGTACAGACAGCTATATACATGCAACATCAAAAGGGAAAACAGATTTTTTTTCAAGCATAAATACATGTCATTAAAATGCCTTAATTGAAACAGAGCATCTAAATGGGGTTAGAGGTTGTTAGCTAAGATACAGATCCTTGTTTACTCCCTGCTCACAGACCTGGGAGTTGGATTGACACAGAAGTATCGTAAATTCTGAGTTCACAAGTTCAGCTGATTTAAAACTTCTTGCTTTTACTGATGGCTAACAGGGTACAATACCCTACTGCTACTACTTGTATTATTGGGACTACTACTCCAGTGTATGATCTGGCATTGTATTATTACCTGTACTGTGTAGTGTATCTTATTGCTCATTACCCGTATCGTATCTTGTTGCTTATTACCAGTACTGTGTTTTTGGTCACCCCGGTTATCATTGTCTGAATCGTATGTATTGTACAGCGCTGCGTAATATGTTGGCGCTTTGTAAATCCAATAAATAATAATAATCTTGATTATACAGTCTCACCAAATCTATGTAAAACTGCTTACTCACCTGGCTATTTTCCCAACGATTTTCTCGACAACCGGAAATTTTCAAACGACGTTACAAGGTGGATACAGGCGCACAATTGGGAATGTCGTCTAGCGTCGCGCCGATGACGACGGACCGACACAGCGAATCGGATCTTTGGGATCCCCGACGACACCGTGCAAAGTTCCACGATCGCGAAAGTCTCGCTCGCACCACCGGGTACGTCACGTGACCTCGTGCTTTAACCCTTCGACAAGAAGAGGCGTCGCTGACGACCGTTGTCAAGGAGACGTTGCGGGAGGCATCTGGCGGTTAGTACGAAACTTAATATGAGTGTTTACCCAATAATAGTATTTTCACTCCGCTTACTCTTCTACTACATAGATATAGTAAGATCGTACAATCAAGATTGTATCATTAGTGGGCACCTTTTGTTTTTTTTCACTTCCTGCTGTTAATCTTTGAATATCGCTGTTCTCTTGCGAAGCTTACAATCTGCTGAGAACAACATTTCTGCTTTTGAAAAAGTTGGGTGTCATTGAGAGAGGTTACCTGGACTTTCTGACGCTTTTGTCATTGAGAGAGGTTACCTGGACTTTCTGAAGCTTTTGTCACACTACTGCTGTGTTTACAATAAGGAGCTAATCCCAGACAGAGAATAGACTTTGTACTAACTTCAAAGATAAGGCTTTTGTCCTTATGTCCTTGAGCTGCCTGCAAATAACCTCTATCTGCATACAAATGCAGATTATCTGTGTATCTATTGTGCCACAATTGTAAATTGTCCAGATACCTGAATTGGAGATAAAGGACTAATGTAATGTTAATCAATGGACTCTTCACTGGAGGGTGCAAATGTTAAAGGATACCTGATCTGAGCCAGGCTACATACACAGGTCTGATTGAAGGCAAGGACAGGTCCGTCGGCACCTCCCGCTGGACGGGTTTTCAGCAGATAGTGCAGCGTGTGTACAGTCTGTCGGCAGACTGATAAGGCTGTTTCTGAGCGATCCGCCCAGCCTTCCGTCAGACATGTGTACGTGCCTTAAGATAAGCACAGAGGTTTGTCGATGCGGGACCCACATACCTCTGTGTGTTGGCCGTTCCTCTCCTTGTTTTTCCTGATCTGTAATTGCTCCCTGAAAAATTTGACTTTCGGCTAAAGTCAAATTTTCAGACAGGAAGAAGCAAGCTGCTCTGATGTTCCCTCCTATCACCATCCTATTTTCTACTTTTCCCCTCCCTGTTCATTCCCCTTAAAGAGACTCCGAAGCGAGAATAAATGTGTGCCCCTGCTAAACCGCCGCTATCGCGCCGCTAAACGGGGGTCCCTTCACCCCCAAACCCACCCCCGCAAGACTTGGTCATACACTTGGTCGCTCCTGGAGGCAAGGCTAACGGCTGCAGCCCTGCCTCCAGTCGCGTCTATCAGCGGCGCATCGCCGCCTCTCCCCCGCCCCTCTCAGTGAAGGAAGACTCAGAGGGGCGGGGAGAGGCGGAGATACGCGCTGACAGACGCGCGTGGGGCAGGGCTGCGGCGGTTAGCCCTGCCCCAACCAGGAAGCGCTCCCCCGCTGCACCAAGGGGATTTGGGGGTGAAGGGACCCCCGTTTAGCGGCACGATATCGGCGTTTTAGCAGGGGCACACGTGCCCCTGCTATCTATGAGCTCTGAAGCGAGATTTATTCTCGCTTCAGACTCTCTTTAAAGGCAGGGATTGGGAGGGTGATAGGAGGGAACGCAGTGGCAAGCCCGCCTCTTCCTGTCTGAAAATGTTACTTCAATATAAAGTCAAATTTTTCAAGGAGTGATTATGGGGACCAGAGGAAATGAAGAGAGGAAAGAACAACACACAAAGGGATGTGAATCCAGCACGAACACACTCCTGTGCTTACCTTAGGTAGCCTTGCGCTAGTCAGGTGTAAGAAAACAGTGCGCTTAGGCTTGGTCAGGTGTAGCTTAACTTACCTAATCTCCATGCTCCATCCAGTGACTAAGCATTACCTTGTACTCATACTGTGCTGTGTGATCTCCATGCTCCATCCAGTGACTGACTAAGCATTACCTTGTACTCATACTGTGCTGTGTGATCTCCATGCTCCCATCCAGTGACTAAGCATTACCTGGTACTCATACTGTGCTGCGTGATCTCCATGCTCCCATCCAGTGACTAAGCATTACCTTGTACTCATACTGTGCTGTGTGATCTCCATGCTCCCATCCAGTGACTAAGCATTACCTTGTACTCATACTGTGCTGCGTGATCTGGGTTTCTTGTATTCCTGTATTGTCATATTGCTGTATGTCACCCTAAATATTGTCTGTAACCTAAACTAATGTCCAGCGCTGCGTAATATGTTGGCGCTTTATAAATACAATAAATAATAATAATAATAACACTGATCTGTACATCAGTCCTGAAAGAGGGACACATGAAGAAGTAAAAGGGACAGAGGATTTTGGTTCCCACAGAGGGACTGTCCCTCCTAAAGTGGGACAGCTGGGAGCTATGCAGCCGCCATGCGGACCATTGTTGTAAATTGGAAGACCCCCTCCTTCTTATATGACAATATGAGAGTAGTAGACATTATCATGGCAAGGTACACATAGGCCCGCAGTTTGATTGGCGAGATTGGGCGGACAGCTCCCTCTAAGGGTCGAATGTCAAACTTGCTTTTTGATGTATGAGTAGTTGCCGCAATTTATCGGTATAATGTGTTTTTGTTTAGAGTAATTTACATTTTATTTTTGTAATTGCATGATGAGCTTTCTTCGTTTCATTTCATCATTTTTTTGAGCCTTGGAACAGTGGCATAGCTAGAGATCAAGGGCCCCATAGCAAAACTTTCATGGGTTCAGGGCGGGAGCTACCATAGGAAAAAATGGGTAATTGCCTCACAGCCTGTAGGGGCCCCCAAAGTGTCCTTCCCCCATCTTCACTGTTGCTCCCCAGGGACTATGCAGAGACTGTTAAGTTGAGAGGTGATTGGGGGAGGGTCAGCGGCCAGCTCAGGGGCCCAGGAGGGAGATTTGGCTGCAACAAAGGGCCTCTAATGATGCTTTTTGGTCGATGGGTGTCTGTTGGTGGGCCCCCAGGCTAATCTTGCCCTAGGGCCCAATTGTTACTTGAACCGGCCCTGCATGGGGCCCTCGGATGTACGTACTTAAGCAATGCCACCTGCCTCTACGCTATGGGTATGAGTTACCGTGATTGGTACGGTCTCATGCAATTAACACTGCACATAGTCCCTGGGCACTGAGACAAGGCCAGATAGTGGAGAAACACAAGATAGTTAATGGTGAATACATGACGTACTCATGGGGCCCCCTATGCTCCAGGGCCCCGTAGCAGCTGCTATGGCTGCTTCGGCTATTGCTACGCCCCTGCCTTGGAAAGAATGTTGGTTACTATACATCAGGGCTGCCCAATAGGTCGATCGCGATCTACCGGTAGATCGCGACCGCCTCCTTGGTAGATCGCGGCCTCTTGGCCGCGTCTCGTTAATGTTTGTTGCGCCGCCTCTCTCCTCCCTCTCTCCTCGCCTGCATGCATTCTTATTGGCCAGCGGCCAGCAGCTAAACACGAGCTGCTGGCCGCTGGCCAATAAGAATGCATGCAGGCGAGGAGAGAGGGAGGAGAGAGGCGGCGCGTCCGCTGCGTCATGGCTGGGGGCGGCGGCGGGCAGCCTGTGTAATGTGCGTGTGTAACGTGCCCGGCGCCGCCCCCAGCCATGACGTAGTGGCCGCGCCGCCTCTCTCTTCGCCGCCGCTTCTCTCCTACATCCCATTGGCCTGCCAGAGTCTCTCCTCGCCGCCTCTTCTCCTCCGCCTGCAGGTACATATACCTGGCTAACCTACACTGGGGGGCCCTATACCTGGCTAACCTACACTGGGGGGCCCTATACCTGGCTAACCTACACTGGGGGGCCCTATACCTGGCTAACCTACACTGAAGGGCCCTATACCTGGCTAACCTACACTGGTGGGCCCTATACCTGGCTAACCTACACTGGGGGGCCCTATACCTGGCTAACCTACACTGGGGGGCCCTATACCTGGCTATCCTACACTGGGGGGCCCTATACCTGGCTAACCTACACTAGGGGGCCCTATACCTGGCTAACCTACACTGAAGGGACCTATACCTGGCTAACCTACACTGGGGGGCCCTATACCTGGCTAACCTACACTGGGGGGCCCTATACCTGGCTTACCTACACTGGGGGGCCCTATACCTGGCTAACCTACACTGAAGGGCCCTATACCTGGCTAACCTACACTGGTGGGCCCTATACCTGGCTAACCTACACTGGGGGGCCCTATACCTGGCTAACCTACACTGGGGGGCCCTATACCTGGCTATCCTACACTGGGGGGCCCTATACCTGGCTAACCTACACTGGGGGGCCCTATACCTGGCTAACCTACACTGGGGGGCCCTATACCTGGCTAACCTACACTGAAGGGACCTATACCTGGCTAACCTACACTGGGGGGCCCTATACCTGGCTAACCTACACTGGGGGGCCCTATACCTGGCTTACCTACACTGGGGGGCCCTATACCTGGCTAACCTACACTGGGGGCCCCTATACCTGGCTAACCTACACTGGGGGCCCCTATACCTGGCTAACCTACACTGGGGGCCCCTATACCTGGCTAACCTACACTGGGGGCCCCTATACCTGGCTAACCTACACTGGGGGCCCCTATACCTGGCTAACCTACACTGAGGGCCCCTATACCTGGCAAACCTACACTGAGGGCCCGTATACCTGGCAAACCTACACTGAGGGCCCGTATACCTGGCAAACCTACACTGAGGGCCCGTATACCTGGCTAACCTACACTGAGGGCCCGTATACCTGGCTAACCTACACTGAGGGCCCATATACCTGGCTAACCTACACTGAGGGCCCATATACCTGGCTAACCTACACTGAGGGCCCATATACCTGGCTGACCTACACTGAGGGCCCATATACCTGGCTGACCTACACTGAGGGCCCATATACCTGGCTAACCTACACTAAGGGCCCATATACCTGGCTGACCTACACTGAGGGCCCATATACCTGGCTGACCTACACTGAGGGCCCATATACCTGGCTAACCTACACTGAGGGCCCATATACCTGGCTAACCTACACTGAGGGCACGCAACCTATGCTGCAGGCACATATACCTGGCTAACCTACGCGGGGGGGGGGGGGGGGGGGGCGTGCTTAGCATTTGAGACGTTGGTAGATCTCCTGGCCTCGGCAAATTTAAAAGTAGCTCGCGAGCCGAAAAAGTGTGGGCACCCCTGCTATACATTTTATGTGACATGGGAAGAACATAGACAATTGTTACCGTCTGTGGTATAACTGGTATCTTTTATGGATATTTTCTATACCGTTTTGATACCAAAGGTATTGTTCTTATTGTCTCGGTTATCTCATGCTTTGTTTACCATGCAATAAACTCTTTTGGTGAACTGGAAGGTTGAGTCATGCCTGAAAATACTGTATTGTCACAGTGCAGTTCCCTGGCCAGCCTGTGGGGGCACTCTTGCTATTTGTATTTATTTACTTTCAAAAGTCCTGCAAATTACAATACACGGTGTAGGGAAAAAAAGTGACGTTATAATCCTCTGTAGTGTATAAATTTGCTCTGAATGCTGCGGTGATAAATAAGAATCTGTTACATGATGTTATATACTGTGGACGGTGTCTGTCAACATAGCATATTATACATGCATGAATTACCTTTCTTATATATGCGATATTACTGATATAAGCTCGGTGTGACGGCTACACTGAAATGTTAATAATTAATAACAGAATACAAATGAGCAGTTTTTTGCCCTGACTGCCCTCATCCATCATGGCGGCTCCGCTACCGGTCTCCATGGTGACTACGCACGCGCTAGGAGAAGGCAGGCAGAGCTGCGCTGTGTCCCTGCCCCCTCGACCGTCCAGATTGGCAGAGCGGCGCAGGCCCCGCCCCCAGCGCTGGAGGCTGTGAATATCCCCGCCCCCGGCTAGCCGTATTGGCGGAGCCGCGGAGACCCCGCCCCCGGGCTGGAGCTTTGAGCTGGGCGCTGTGGAGTGGCTGGGGCAGTGAGAGAGTTGGGGCTCGTGCGCTCTGAGTGATCGGGCAGCTCGCGGCGGAGTCACGTGCTGGAGGTGAGAGCGCGGGCGGAATGTTTACTCTCCCCAAAGTTGTGAGGAGACATCGCGCGCCGCTTCCTGTGTGCCCTGTGTGTGTGGTGAGACCCCCCCCCCCCTTAGCCTGTGTGACCCCCTGAGAGGGGTGTGTGTGTGTGCTTGTATCCTTCCCCCGTACACTCCTCTGCTGCGCTTCCTCATCCTGGGGGAGTCACTGCCCCCCTTCTTATAGGGGAACACTGTCCCATCATCACTGGTTCCTCCTCTGTGGTGAGATCACGGTTTCCTCTCATAACTGCGACTCATAGCAGATCACTGTCCTCTCATAGAAGATCTCACAGCAAATCTCCTCACAGCTGATCACTGTCCCCTCATAGAAGATCCCCCCCACAGCTGATTACTGTCACCTCATAGAAGATCCCCCCCCCACAGAAGATCACTGTCCCCTCATAGAAGACCCCCCCCCCCCACAGAGGATCACTGTCTTATAGAAGATCTCATAGCAGATCACTGTCCCCTCATAGAAGATCCCCCCCCCCCCCCCAAACAGCAAATCACTGCCCCCTCATATAAGATCTCACAGCAGATCATTCTCTTCTCACAGGAGATCATTGTTCTTCAGTGGAGATACTGCTCTTGTATCCCCTCTCTAGTCTCTGGATAAAGTGAGTTGAGCTAAAGAAGGCATTCTATTGAGCATGTTGGAGCTCTCTGGTCTCTTGGAGCCCCTCATACCTTCCTCAGAGCTGTGCGGGGAAGGGTCTTTGTCTTATGAAGGGAAGCGGAACTCTGGAATCTGATCCTAGGAATTCTCACAACTTGTGGTCTTGCTGGAAGTTCTGGACTATTAGGGAGGAGAAGCGGAATCACTGAACTCACTACAGAGAGAAGACCTGGAGGCACTGGGAAAACCTGCCTTGGATGGTTTATAGCTGTTAAAACACCAAATGTGTGATATTCCCCTTCGGTTATATCAGAGCACAGCGAGAACTTGGTAAAAGGTCAGTGAAATGCTGCATTTGCAGAACGACAGGATTTGGATATCTTTACTAATATTTTCCCCTGTGTTTGTGAGAAACATTTCACTTCCACTTTAAGCAACTCTTACTATGGTCTGCAATGACCCAGGTGAAGAATATTATTATATATACATTCTTGCTGAGCTGTGCTATATATTGTAGAATGCCATTGTACCGCAGAGGGACTCAGCATCTGATGGGGCATACGAGGGAAGTGGGTTGATTTGTTTGTATGTTTTGGCAATGTGGGGGGAAGCTGGGGCGCCTGGAGAAAACCCATGTAAACTTGCAGGGAGCATACAGATAATTCTCTGCCTGGGATTGTTACCAGGGGACTCCAGTGTTGCAAGACGAGACGGCTAATCAGTGGACTTTGTTACGCTTCGCTGTAGCTTCTTCAAAACCTCTTTCCAAAGCGGCATTCAGTATCTGAAGGGGGACTGAAGAAATCCCAGGTGACTCGCATTGAGAAGATGCAGATGGAGGATCAGGGTTCAGTTCTGTTACCAGTGAAACTGACTCCTAAAACTACATCATCTGGCCTGGACTGACTGCTTCCTCTGTTATCTTGCCTTTCCTGGATTTAGGAATAGTTTGATCTGTGCAGTTTCTGTACCCTGTCTTTTGGAGGCTCTTGAGCCCATGGTTGCCCTGTGATTTGGTAATTTTGCTCAGTAGAGGGCAGCCCAGGATAACACAAGTTTCCTGCAGATTCATCTTCAGACTGTTGGAATACACTCCAGGACTTCTGTGGATAGAAACTGATTTTGAGTTCAGCAGAGCAGCCTTTAACAAGCGTATTTCTGTCAGTATTCATTGTTGTGAACAGGTGACCTTCTTTATATTAAAGAGAGCTAACAGGTCATTAGAAAACGCGCCAATCTTGAAAAATACTTGAGCACAAAATGAACCGAAACCAATAGTCCTATGAATTTAGTTTTTAACCACTTAGTGACAACTGGACATATACATATGTCCAATTTAGCTGTGAAGACTGAACCACCAGTTTGTTCATGACGAGTTGTATCTTACATTTTGGTGTGCTTGGACCTATGTCACATATAAAATAGGTTAGGACAAACTCGATCCAGCATTAAGTCCTTTTCAAAATTATGATCAAGCTAGGGAAAGTCTTAGCAAAACTACAAGAGACGTGGTAACATTTTAACCGTGATTAGTAGAGGAGAGTTTTATCACAAACTGAATCAAAACAATTACATTTTCGAAATATTCTGTACTACAATAAGACTTGTAAAATGAAAACAAAGTGACAGAATATAAAAGAAAAAACCTATATTGTTACCTTTGGAACTTGGCTTTTCAAATATGTATGCCGTGATGGTATATTACTATTTTTGCAAATAAGGTTTTTTTAACCATCAATGGTGTACAATGAGAAAGCAAAAAAACAGAAAAAACACCTTTATTTCCAAATACTGTACAATATTGTCACCATACCATTTAAATGTTGTAATAACCAGGATAGATGAGCAAATTCAATTTGTGGGTGTAACTTATAGTTAGCACTGTTTATTGTATAGCTATAATGGATGTAAATGGACAGTTTTTTTTTTTCCCTTTTTTAAAATGCATAGAAAAGTCATTACTAAACAAAATTTTCACACACTATAAAAGCCTAAATTATCCTGGAAAAAAATATAGATCAGTTAGGTGTGATAAGTAGTAATAAAGTTATTGGCAAATGAATTGGATCACTGATATGTGGAAATTGCTCTGTCCTGAAGTGGTTAAAGTGTACCCTACATGAGATAAACGTGTCAAAGTGAGAATAGTCTAAGTTAGAGCAGATGTTTCTTGGAGAAAGTGAGATTTGAGGGAACGCTAAAAGATTTCATAGGTTGGAGAGTGACTGATGTATTTTGGAAAGAGATTCCAGAAGAGGGCTGAGGCTTGTGAGAAATCTTTATATGGGATTGCAAGGAGGCAATTCTAGAGGAGGACAGGAAAAAAAGATTTTGTGCAGAGCCGAGATTGCAGTTGGGGTGGTACCTGAAAACAATTGATACCTTTTTTATATAATGCCTATGACCTATCTCATACATTATTGCACTGGTAGCTAGAGGAACTGAAATCTCCTTGCATTTACAAATGATGCTAGCAGACAAGTATATACTAATTGTTGAAGTTGCACCCATTGCTGTATTAGTTGAAATCTCCTTCCAACATCAAATTGTGCTAACAAAGAAAGTTTGTGTAGAGTGTAAAAATGCACTGTGGAAGCCTCCAAGCCCTCATTATGGAGCACACATGGGACATGACCATTCCAAATAAATACACGGGGTCTTCACTGTGTATACAGTATGTCAAAGGCGTCATTCCAAAAGTCATTAAATGACTCTGTGTACCGGTCAAATTTCAGTAACCCGCATGTCCCCCGGGTAAGTGAGTATGCTCCGTCGCTATAGACACGTGAGGCTGGCCTGCAGCTCCAGATACAGCTCGTAGCTGACGCACCCTGTCCCAGTCTGTGTCTGTGTTTGTGTTGAGTACCTTACGGCTAGCTGGAGACTGGGGCATGGGATTTCTCCCGCCTGCACCATCCATGAAGCCGGTTACTGCACCAAATTTGCAGCTGTAGTATGGTTCAATTTTAAATTGACTCGTTTCACCCTTACCAAAATATGAGATTCGTCGGGATCAAATAATTCTTTGTATTGGAAAGGTTGAAATGTGTTCTTAAATAGGACCACGTTTGTTCTCTTCCCGCGTCGCTCTGCAGTTACAGTGGCAGTCGGGTTCAGTAAATTTTCAGTTCCATTCCATGCTTTCCTAGTGTGGTCTACCGAACCATTTGGTGCAGTCTGCTGGTGCTCTCCTACTGCGGTCTGCTGATCCATCTGGTGCTCTCCTAGTGTGGTCTGACGATCCATCTGGCACTCTCCTAGTGTGGTCTGACGATCCATCTGGCGCTCTCCTAGTGTGGTCTGACGATCCATCTGGCGCTCTCCTAGTGTGGTCTGACGATCCATCTGGCGCTCTCCTAGTGTGGTCTGACGATCAATTTGGTTCTCTCCTACTGCAGTCTGCTGATCCATTTGGGTCTACTCTCCATGGTCTTCAAATATACAGTAGTATCTCATTACGGTAAACTCTATATAGTGAACCTCTGACTATACTAAACTCTGTCCCCAGGTCCCGACTGTGCGTCTGTATGATTATACAGTGCATGATGAGATCTGATTTAGTAAACTAATTGGTGAAGTCCCTTGGGTGGAATGAGGTTGTACAAGAAGCACCTGTTAGAAATATATATTAAGCTGTGACAATTTTTGAGTAATTGCCAATGGGTGTTTTATTGTAATTATCATTGTTATTGTAAAGTAACAGAACTCTGTATGATTATGTATGGCTTATGTGGCCAGCTCCCCAATAACTCATATTAACTGTAATAGAGAATATAGGGGTGAGGGACAGCACACTGAGAAACTGCTATATTGTGACTGAGTATATCCTTGAGAATCTCAGATGCTCATTAAGAATTTCCTGCCACAATCTTTGTATAAAAAGGGGATTCAAAAAGACTAGTAAACGAGTAGAGGCACACACGATTTATACACCCACATCCTATATTGTGTGGCTCAAGAGATTAATATGTAGGGACATATGAGGGTGAAGTAGGGCTGTTAATAGTGAAACAGGAAGTAATGGGGGAGGATTAGGAAGGCGGAGCAGGAAGTGGGTAGTGTGCTCAGAATATGAGCAATGGGGATTAGGAAGGTGGAGAAGGAGGTGGCTTGCATTCATACAAGAGAGCTGTGATCCAGTTGATTGTTAGAATGTGTATACCGTAGACCGTCTGTTCGTTATCATCTAATACTTTTACAATGAAATGTGATTTAAATTGTGGGTTGTTTGACAGTCAAGCAGCAGAAATGAGAACCACATATGGTATTTAGGTCCTTTCTCATAGTGTGAGGGAGGGCAAAGGTTAAGATATATATTAAGAATAATCTATTTACAATCACAAAGTCACAGAGTAGAGTGACAACAGGTGACTAATGACCAGAGATGTCAGACTTGTGTCTTCATGGTTTGCTCAATGATCTAGAGGTTAAGGTATATTTGGCATATGTTCTGAGGAACTCTATACTGATACTGGAGTGTTAAATTGTGGATACTTTTAGTACCTCCTTTGCAGCAGCTAGTTCCTTTTTTTTGTGTGTGTGTGTGTGTGGAGGGGAGGGGGGGTAGTATTTAGGGCTGCAACATGGAAAAAAAAAGGATGCTGGATAAATGCTTTCAAGCCAGTTGCCTAAAATATGCTGCCAGCAGGCTGTTGTGGTGGTTTCTCGGGATGACTGTGGTCTGTGGCATTTTTCCCTGGACATTTGTTGTTTGGTTCTCTGGACATCCGTGACCATTTTGAATTTTGTTTTTTATGGATGTTTTGAGGTCAGTTTCTCCATCTGCGTTTGACGGTTTCTCTAGACGTTGTGCGGTCGGTTTCTCAATCTGCGGTTGTTGGTGGTTACCTCTGGTGTTTGTGGCCAGTGTTTTCTTTTGTGGTCGTCGGCAGCTTGTTTGGGGTGATCTCCAGGCATGTTTTGTGGTGTTCCGGAGGTGGCCTTAGCATCGTGGTTGAGTATTCCAGCTTCTCAGGGGAGTAAAGCAGCCCATACACTCAGCCGATTTTCTGGCCGATCGATCGATCGCAAATCGGTTGGCCAATCGACCGATCGACGGCCGATTTCGATCGATTTCGATGGATTTCCATCGAACTAGCAGGGTGGAAAATTTAGGTCGATCTGATGAGATTGCTTATCAGTTTGCATTGGCCTTAATGGAAATCTGATGGCAAAAAAATGCCATCAGATCGAATTTCAACAGATTTCAAACTGAAATCTATTGGAATTCTATCCTGGTAAAAAATGTTCTAAAAACGCATCAGATAGATCATCAGATGCATTTCTTATCTGTCTGCTGCCAATCTGACGAGTGTATGGGCACCTTAAATGTCTCTGACTCTAGTGACTAACAATCTGTGCTGAGGGGAGGGGCAGATCTGTATCTGACAGGGAATTTCCTCTCCATTGATAAGGAGGCCTCACTGTAATGAATGGCCCCCATTGTCTGCCCCCTCCCCCTTCCTCTCCTCAGGATGCCTTTTGTCTACTTCTGAAAAACTTTTTGCCTTTATGCTGGGTTTACACCATACAATTTTCTGTTAAAGTTCAACATGTTGGAAATGTATCTATCTTACGATCTATCTGCCGAGCAATTAGGCATTGTTCTACTCAGCAGGAGATAACCAGAAGACAATGCACCAGAGATAATGACCATTCTCTACAGAAAATAATCTAATTATGCATTCTAATGCGGGGCATACACGGCGTCGAGGGAGGCTTATCAATCGAGCCTGATGGCTCGATTGATAATATCCGACGTGTCCGATCACCGCGGGGATCATTTCCGCGCTCGATACCTGCGGGCGGAAGATAAGCGCTGGTGGAGACGGGCGGGAATCGACTCGGGTGCAGCGGGAGTCGAGCCGGCGGCTAATCGGCTGCCGGATTGACTAGTGTATGCCCAGCATAACAGAAAAATCGAACAAAATTGTATGGTGTAAACCCAGCATTATACAGTATTTGTAGTGTGATGTTTACTGTGCTGTTTTTCTCCTTGTCATTTTTAGTTTAGTTCATTGGCATTATTGTGCACATTTGCTGCTGCTGCTTCAGTTTACATTCATGCTTTAATGCGGACGATCAGATTTTATTTCTGCCTGCGATTCAGTGACTGATGTAGGACTGGTGAGATTCTCTGTAGCCAAAGATTCTCGTTCCTCTGCCTCCCAGAGAATCCGTATTGGGCTGTGGAAAATAAGACTCTGAAGTATTCCGCCAATTAGAGAAGGCAGACGTTTACCACGGTTGCTGCAAAATTTGTATTTTTACAATTAACAAACTTTATTGATATTGCTGTATTTTTCAGACTATAAGACACTCCTGTCCATAAGACGCACCTAGGTTTAGAGGACAAAAACTGGGGGGGGGGGGGGCTAATATATACTGATGCATCCATTGTGAAGGGGCATCTTGTGGATTATGCCCCCTTTCTACCTCATGCCCCCTTGTACTGCTTGTTTCTCCCTGTGTCCTTTTTCTGTCCCCTTGTGGCCCCCATGTGCCCTCCTCTATCTTTTGTCCTCCGTTAGTCCCCCTGTGTCCTCCTCTGCATGTGCACAGTACAAGGAGTCCCCGACATTGCGGTGGGTTGGAGGTTCATATTGGCAGGCGTTCACAAGTCAGGAACTCCCTGCATTTGTCTTATAGTCCAATAAATCAGGGTCCAGGTACCCAAAATGGCTCCGACTCCTTAGTCTAATACTTACCAGAGCTCTGGAATTAGTACAAAAATCATCTGACCCTGACTCCTCAGTTTTTGAAACTGACTCCGACTTCAGGTACCCAAAATTGCTCCGTCTCCTTGACTCCAACTCCACAGCACTGAAAAAAAAAATGCAGTACTTTTTCATATACAGCTGCTATTATTTTATTCTACAGTGCCTAGCTGTCAGTGATATTTGGAATTCACTGGAGAGACTTGTTGTGTTTTAAAGGGCTCCCTCACCTTCCTCAGCTGCTTCCTAGATTCTCCACAATTCGGCCCAGAAAGTCTTCCAGTCGGCGCAGTTCCGCAGTGCAGCTCCAAACTCACTGGCACAGAATGCTCTCAGTAACGGGAGCACGATGGGAGGGGGAGGGGGGGGGGCGCAGAATTTCAGATCCCACTGTCTCAGGTTCACTTTAATTTGTACAGTGCCTAATAAAAGAAATAGCTGTCTGGAACTGTTGGAAAGATTTGAGTGACACTGGACCCAGATTTACCTCAGAGGAGCCTATAGACAGATGTCCTGGCTCCTTAGACTTTGCCCTGCTGGCTGACCAAGCTGTCACTTTTCCCTTACTTCCCTTGCCCGTCATAGGTAGCTACAGGTGTCCCTTAGTATTAGGTAGCCAGACGTACCCTCAACATTAAGTAGCTAGAGTTGCCCCCAAGTATTAGGGCTGGTTCACATGGGCGTTTTTGTGGCGTTTAAGCAGCGTTTCAGACACGGCGGTTTTTGGGATCTACCGCCGTCCCCATTCAAGTGAATGGGAGCGTTTAGAGCTGGCTTTTGCAGGCTTTCATAAAAGCCTGGCGGTAGATCCCAGCGCTGCGTCTAGTCTCGAAAGCAACATGCTGCTTTCAGAGGCGGTAAACGCCAGGAAACAATAGCAGAGACCAGAACTGCTAGCCTTCAACGCTTCCCAAAAGCCTTCAAAAGCTTGCTTTTAAACGCTAGCGTTTAAACGCTGGCGTTTGAACGCGGCGCCAAGCGAAAGCTCAGCAGACGCCCGTGTGAACCAGCCCTTAAGCAGCTAAAGGAATCTCAATATTAAGTAGCTAGAGGCGTCCCCAAGTATCAGGTAGCTAGAGGTGCTCCTGTGACTGAAGGGAGATCTCGTTGGTTGACTGCCGAGAGCAGGTTGAGTAATCTCTTACAATCTCATCAGGACTCTGCATAGGGAAGGAGGAAGGGAGGCGCTTGGGGAGGTGAGTGAGCCGCCTTTCCATTATCAGGCGCCTGTAGGCACCTGCCTTGTGGTAAATCCGGCCCTGAGTGACACTATGTATTGTATATACTGTATCCTGATGTATTGTAATACTGTACAATACAATCTTTTATATAGAATCAAATACTGAGTCCTGCCAATCATTTCACTCTAATATTATTGTTATGGACGGATGAACTCCACTGTGCCCGGAAATGCTCTCCTCGCCATAAAGGCGAGTTCCTTCACTGAGCTAGTGATCAAGCAAAAGACAAATACAGTATAATCTCATTGTAATAAACTCCAAGGGACCAGAAAAAGAGGTTTACTATATAAAAAAATTGTCCCAGAAATGGCCCAGCATGCCCTGGTACATTGTCTGCAGCGGACTCTGAGCAACCCTGTCCTCCTATTGGAGATACAGTACAAGCACTTGCACATTTGGTGGACTACAGGGTTAGTTGAAATAAAGAGGCAGCACACCTCTGGCTGCAAACAGATGCTTGTATTATGGAACAGACACTACATGTTACGGACCATACATGCTCTTAGGTGTATCGTTATACACCTGAGGAAGGGCCTGTATGGTCCGTAACATGTAGTGTCTGTTCCACTATACAAGCATCCGTTTGCAGCCAGTTGTGTGCTGCCTCTTTTTCAATTTTGGTTGTTCTGGGACCGTCAAAGCCTGGCACCGGCATATCCCCGAGACTGTGGTTCTGGATGCTATTCCCATGGAGTTTTGTATATCTATAGGTTTACCTTAGGGCTGCATTTGTCTTACAGATGTTACCAGGCATCAGTTCGCCTGCAACCAGCCTGAAGAAAGCAGCAGACCAGGGGTCTCACACTGACATGACGCATGCACCGCCCACTTTTTACTATGTCCAGAGTCAGCGTCATGTTGGGACAAACAGAAAAAAAAGTTTACTATTACAGGATTTTTTACATCTGGAAGTTTTATTACTATCCCAGTTGTTGCTCCCATAGACTTATAATGGAGATTGGCTGGGAACTGGAGTGGTAATAAACTCTACCCGAATGTTTACTATACCCCATTTTATTATAGCGAGATTATATACTGTAATTACCAAATGTCAGGTTGCCTGTGAATATTTGATGATTTTTGTCAAGGAAACCTGCTGATAGATTTCCTATTGGTTCCTGTATATCACATTCATTTATCAACACAAAAGGATTTTGTAGTGTTGTGTGCCTCAGCCGCAGCACCAAATTACAGGAGCACATGGATTATAGCGCAGGAGATTCAGGTGCAGCCGGCACCACCATGGACCGCAATAGGAATTACGACTATAGCAGTGCGTGCTGAGTAACCTCTGCGCCGTCAGAAGACTGAGCTGAAGTTACTTTAAAGGCTTCTTGCACACTGCAAGCGATACCGATTCAGATTCCGCTTTTTAATCAGTTTTTACCTCCGATTCAGATTTGCAGTGTGCAAGGAGCAAACTGCAAATCTGAATCGGAAGTAAAAACAGATTAAAAAGCGGAATCTGAATTGCTTGCAGTGTGCAAGAAGCCTAAAACGCTGTAATTCGTCCGCCAGCAATAGCTGGAAGCCGAATTACATCATTCCCCACAATCCACGTGGACCTGGAGGGGGAATAGTAATTAACGCCGCCAGGACTTTTGCAGGAGCAGGATAAGCCATATATACTGGGGATTATGTCATACTGATATGTGTACCTTTTTTCCCTTGGAATATCAGTGTTCCGGTTTATACCTGCAGATAAGGGGGAAGGTTTTGGCTGTAGTGAAATTCCTCCTGCAGTTCCGCAGCACAGATGGGAGTAATTAGTGTGTGGCTCATGTTACCGACAGCTGCAGGTAATTAGGGTTACCTCTGTGCTGCAACAATGGGGTGTTTATCTAAAGAGGCACTCCTTTTACTGCGGCATCTGCTGGCACCCAGACATTACTCCATGTCTCTTTATTTATTGAGGCGATTAATCACAAGTGTTATTTGATCTCTCAGTTGCATCAGCTCAGGAATTCTCTGCCACTGCAGAGCAACTAATGTGTAAACACAGGATGTTAACCCTTTGTCTGCTTCCATGAAAGTAGGAAGTAGACACATTGCAGATTTATTGCAGGAGTTCTGTAATCTGTAACAAAAGTTTTTTTTTTTTTTTTTGTTTTTTTTTTCTTCAAAGGACAACTGGAAAAACGAGGAATATGGAAGTTGCCATATTTATTTCCTTTTTAAACAATGCCAGTTGCCTGGATGCCCTGCTTATCTATGTGGCTGCAGTAGTGTCTGAATAACACCAGAAACAATCATGCAGCTAATCTTGTCAGAAACGCCTGATCTGCGGCATGCTTGTTCAGGGTTTGTGGCTAGAAGTATTAGAGGCAGAGGATCAGCAGGCAACTGGTATTGCCCTCTCGCTTCTCTCGCTTCAGTTGTCATTTAGAGGGTTTTATGCTGTTGCTTAGGTTATAGAGCAGAGAGGAAGTTCTGAGTTCAGGTCAGCTTTTTAAACATTTCACGATCAGCCTAGGCCTTTTCTGTGTCTCGGTGCGAAATCAGCCACGTGGTACGTGTAGCCAGCCGTGACCCAGTATTTTATTGTCCTATTGTTTAGTGGGTCATCCTATCTGCAAGTAAAGTCAAAGAATCACTTAAAACTTCTTTAAAAAAAAAAAAAAAAAAAAAAGAATGTCAGATCTGTTAGGACTTGTGAATCTTTTTTTATCTGTGACTTGTATACTTGTAATGTTTTAAAGGGACTCTGAGCACCTCTCAGGGCCCTTTTCCACTAGCAATCGCTAGCGTTCACGCTGAACGCTAGCGATTGCTGAATCGCAATTACCGGCGATTCCCCAGCGTTCATGGCCGCGATTTTGCTATGCTATGCACTGCATAGCAAAATCGTGGCAAATATCGCTCCGCCTCGCGTTCCCGACAAAAACGAATCGGGGTAGTGGAAATGACCTACCGCGATTCCTATGTTAAAAAGCAAACCGTAGCGATTGTAAAATCGCTAGCGGTTTGCGTTTTTGCGATTCAGCCAGCGCAAACGCGCTGGTGGAAAAGGGCCCTCATAGGCATGCCTTTAGGCTTCTTTCACAGTGGGACTTTAAAGTCGCACGTTATAAAAAAATTATAACGCAGACTAACGCACAGCAATACAAAGTCTGTGCGACATTCACTGTGCACACGTTACGTTGTGTGTAACGTGTAGCAATATTTAGAAAGTGCTGCATGCTGTGTGTTTAGCAATACATTTGCTGCGTTGTGTGTTGCACATGCTCAGTAATGTATTATTTATTTTTTTTTAAATGTAACGCATTTGCCGTTTTCGTTCCATCAGTATGCGTCAAACAGCGCACCAAGAGACACATAACACAGTGCAAAATAACGTAAAATTTCATAACCTACATGCGCTGCGTTAGGGGAACGTTGTGCGACTTTAACGTCGCATCAAACGCAACGTCCCAATGTGAAAGGGGCCTTAAGACTCCGACCAGTACTGCAAAGTACTTAAAGATGCATACCTTCTGTAGTTTGTGCTCTCCTCTTTCATTTGATGCCTGAATTCAAAAATCACGGCTGCCATCTTGGCTATGTTATAACTTCCGGGTCACCCCTGTCTTCCTTGTTAGAGAAGTGCATCACTGAATGAAGCAGGAAGAGGAAGTGACACGCATGGCCATTGCAAGAGGCTCCTCCAGAGGGGTCATAGCCTGACTTTGTTGGAAGTCGTCTGGCTTACAGGCATACCCATGAGAGTCCTCGAAGTCCCTTTTTAAAGGTATCGGATTGCATTGTAAGACATTAGAAATGACGGTTTATCCAGATACCTCTAAAGCTAAGTACCGGCAGATCACGGCCAGATGGATCGGGGATTTCCGGAGTTCCTGACCCATCTGGCTGAATCTGCAAGCGGCTTTTGCGGCATTAGGAATGAATGATCATCGTTTTATGGCAAAACCTGTAAAAGTCAATGAGGTCCTCCATGACTTAATCAGACATGGCTATTGCTCAAAAACGAACCATCGGCGCGGGTGGCACGCGTCATGAAACATCGTTTAAACCATTTTCATTAAAACTATGTTGGGAAAAATAATTCAGAAAAATCGCTTAGTGGGTATGGGCCCTTATAGCCTGTACACAATGAAAAGCACAAAGCTCAAACGCAGTGCGATGAGATTTTTTTTTTTTTTTTGATTTTTTTTATCAAAATTCTACTTGTGGTTTTGGGATAGCGATTTTTGCCGAGGCCATACTTTCCTGGCTTCCTAAATGTTTCCCTAAAAACGCAGCGAAAATCGCATGCATTGCATTTTTCCTGCACTTCACATATGCAAGTGATCAAAAGGCACCGTGATTGTGAGTTTTCTAAAATCACACCACTGTATGTACAGCACTTCGCGATTGAAAATCGCATGTGATTCTAAACCCGCAGTGCAGCCAGTGTGTGCAGGCCCTTGGGGCGCAGGCAGTGTGTGCAGGCCCTTGGGGCGCAGGCAGTGTGTGCAGGCCCTTGGGGCGTAGGCAGTGTGTGCAGGCCCTTGGGGCGTAGGCAGTGTGTGCAGGCCCTTGGGGCGCAGGCAGTGTGTGCAGGCCCTTGGGGCGCAGGCAGTGTGTGCAGGCCCTTGGGGCGCAGGCAGTGTGTGCAGGCCCTTGGGGCGCAGGCAGTGTGTGCAGGCCCTTGGGGCGCAGGCAGTGAGTGCAGGCCCTTGGGGCGCAGGCAGTGTGTGCAGGCCCTTGGGGCGCAGGCAGTGAGTGCAGGCCCTTGGGGCGCAGGCAGTGTGTGCAGGCCCTTGGGGCGCAGGCAGTGTGTGCAGGCCCTTGGGGCGCAGGCAGTGTGTGCAGGCCCTTGGGGCGCAGGCAGTGTGTGCAGGCCCTTGGGGCGCAGGCAGTGTGTGCAGGCCCTTGGGGCGCAGGCAGTGTGTGCAGGCCCTTGGGGCGCAGCCAGTGTGTGCAGGCCCTTGGGGCGCAGCCAGTGAGTGCAGGCCCTTGGGGCGCAGCCAGTGAGTGCAGGCCCTTGGGGCGCAGCCAGTGAGTGCAGGCCCTTGGGGCGCAGCCAGTGAGTGCAGACCCTAGGGGCGCAGCCAGTGAGTGCAGGCCCTTGGGGCGCAGCCAGTGTGTGCAGGCCCTTGGGGCGCAGCCAGTGTGTGCAGGCCCTTGGGGCGCAGCCAGTGAGTGCAGGCCCTTGGGGCGCAGCCAGTGTGTGCAGGCCCTTGGGGCGCAGCCAGTGAGTGCAGGCCCTTGGGGCGCAGGCAGTGAGTGCAGGCCCTTGGGGCGCAGGCAGTGAGTGCAGGCCCTTGGGGCGCAGGCAGTGAGTGCAGGCCCTTGGGGCGCAGGCAGTGTGTGCAGGCCCTTGGGGCGCAGGCAGTGTGTGCAGGCCCTTGGGGCGCAGGCAGTGTGTGCAGGCCCTTGGGGCGCAGCCAGTGAGTGCAGGCCCTTGGGGCGCAGCCAGTGAGTGCAGGCCCTTGGGGCGCAGCCAGTGAGTGCAGGCCCTTGGGGCGCAGCCAGTGTGTGCAGGCCCTGTACACACTGGCTGCACTACGATTTTAGAATCACATGCAAATTTTAATCGCAAAGCATTCATGAAAATAAAGCCAATGGAAAAAAAAAAATTCCCACAATGTAATGAGGTTCACAGACGGGATACTGTCAGGACCATGGTCATGACATCACACTATTTGAGGACTTTCACCACAATATCACCCGCCCACCATCCCCCTCCCCCCGATTATTTATTTGAGTGGAGGATTCTTGTGGAAAAGGGAGTACCGGCTACTGATTGGCATGGAGTTCAATCCTTGGTTAAAGTTCTTAGACTTATCTAAAGCATGTTGCGGTCTACAATAACAATTTAGCAGGCTTCATGGATTAATCATTATTTTTATATCGTGATAAGAGAGGTTGTGCCAGGCAGTGATTGGTTGCATCGTACCCGATCGGGTGAAGTTCAGTTTAGGTGAAAATAATGATAATCTGTATTCTTAAATGACGATATGGATGACTTGTTTGTCTCTTGTACGAACAGCATGAGCTCATTTTCAGCTGAATTGGTTTTATTTCTGCTCAGATGACTCCTATATTTTTATCGGATTAAACCACCTGTACAGGTTCTGACAGGAAAATCAGCAGAGAATGTACCTAAAACGACCCCCATGACCTACCATGGAAGGTCTAGAAATTTAATTAGCCAAGATGTTTTGGGTGACCTCCAGAGTAATATCAGAGTAATTATGAGTAAGAAATAAATCTGCTATGCATTTTTATATCCGGAGTCAATATGTCTGCTGACGACATTTAAACGATCAGGTCAAAACAAAATGTTTTCAAGTCATTTTCTAAACTCTAACGCCTGACGTCAATTCCTGCTGATAATGTAACGCTGGCATTTGAAGAATTTGTAAATAAGATATTGAAATGCGTCAGAGGGACAGCAAGGCCTATAGCGCACACACATACCCAGCTTTAAGCCTTAAACTCCTTCTAAAGAGACACCTACCGCATGTGGCTCCAGTAGGTACAGGTAGTCTGCGGTTAGCTGTTACCTCTGCTCCCCTGTGCCTCCAGTGCCCCCCTGTGTCACCCCCTTTTCCCCGTGCCTCCAGTGCCCCCCTGTGTCACCCCCTTCTCCCCGTGCTTCCATTGCCTTTTCATCTCCTATCTGTATCTCTGTTTATCTACAGACTCCTTCACACGTGTGAATCTGTCTGCCCTGCTTAGCCTTTTGCAAAACTTTTTGAAAGATTAAAGATGTTGTTGATCAGAAGATCCTTTTATAACTTTGGAGGTGCTTTTGGTGTGTGTTTTTATCCATTCCCTTCTGAGGATTTATTGTACCATTTTATGGCGTATTAAATCAGTTTTTTTTCTGTGTTGTCTGCGGGTATCTCTGATTCTGCAATGGGAGCCAACGTGGGCAGGTTACAGGGTTGAACTGATGGAGTCAGGTTTTCGGATCGATCTCATTAATTGGATTGGTTAGGAGATTTTTGTCCATTAGTGGGCCCAAACAATAATTTCCAGTTTTTCATACAAAGAATTGTTTGTAAACGATCGTTCAGCAAATTGTATGTTAGTGGCCACCTTTACGCTCTGCACATCCCCTAGAATATGATGGCTTGAAACTGAGGCTTGTGATAGTTTCAGGTGACGTTTTAGGACAGTGACTGTAGCCAGACAGCTTTTTGTAGTGTACAGAGGTTCCTTGCTTCGGGACCAATAGTAGGCATACAGTAGTTGGGTGAGTGGCTGGATTGCTGAGGGAAAGTCCTTTAGGCACACTATGATCTGTATGCAATCAATGCAAGGAGATTTACAGTCACAGGACATTGATGAGAGGTGGTGAGAATGCAGCCGACGGACACTTCTGATCATTGTTTGCATTTAACTGGCTTGTGCTTTTCCCACAGCTAGGGGGCGCTGTTGCCCAGGGTCTTCTTTACACCCAACATTCTCAGCTGTGCAGGAGAAAGGATGGCGTTTGATTAGATAGATCAGGAAGAAGGGGAGATGATTGTAATAAGACCTGCTGAACTCCGAACAGATTATATTTGTAGTTTTCTGTAACTTCATTGCTTTCTGAGCGGAGCAGCAATTCCTTGTTATCGCTGCTCCACGTTACATAAAGCTCCTCCCACGGCCTGGAGACAGGAATTTAGGAAACCTCCTAGTCTGAATACAGATGGCAATAAAAAAAGAAAAATACAATCAGCTTCTAATCCTATCCTGTATCCAAAATGAAAATATAAACCATAGAAATAGGAGTGGGCATTATGGGACGTTGTGTAAAATACTCACTGCCATAGCACTGTAGTTTAGTTTAGAGAGAACATGTCTGTCCTTGAAGCTGAAACTAATCTGTTATCTCCCGACTCTAGCTGGGTGGAGAAACAGAAAAATATTTTTTCTTGATTAGAATGTAATTCAAGGCAGTGTGAGTTTGTGCTATAGTATGATGTATTTTTTTTTTTTTTTTTTAGATAATGTCCCATTGAGTGTCTGAAGTACTAGGCTGACGAGCCACCCCACAGTTAGGACTAGGTTGGCGAGCGATGGAACAGTAAAGAAGCATGTCTGTACAAAATTGGCCCCTGAAATGATTGCCTTTTTTACTTGGTTACTGTGATTTAATAGCGGACATCTTCGGCCTCTAGTCACACTAGATTATGTACATTGAGCCAGTCAAGAGTATAGGACAGACTGGTGAATCAAAAATCTTCATATCTATGTATTGTTAAAGCAGTATTGTCACCATAAAAAATCAAATTTCAACAGCAACTGGTCTGAGTGTATTAACTGATAAAGATGCTAATCCTGCTTTCAAAACTTGCCAAACTTTTTCTGCTGTTATGGTTTGTAGTTATCACATACTTTAGGAGCACTAGTGCCAAAGAGTTGAATGCTGGGCGTTCTTTTTATCTATAATATATTCCTCCTCTTCCATTTATTTCCCTGCCTTCTGCTTATCAGAAACACCCTCTGATTACTTGTGCTTACAAGCAAGACTGAAGTGGCTCGATGATTGGATGTGTAAATGAAAAAAAATAAAAAATAGTGCAGTTGTTAGTATACAATTCAGTGAGAGTGTCTGAACACTCTGGGAGGAGGGCAGCTAATGAATACACAATGAGCAAGAGAAGGGAGGGGGGAGAGACACAGGATCAGCAGGAAAGTCAGGCAACTGGTATTATTTTAAAAGGAAAAATCAATCTCCTTCTCAGTTTAGGTTCCCTTTCAGGCTCCCCAGCAGTGCATGCTTTATGGAAATTCACGGAGGTAGATAATCCGCTCTACCTGACACTGATTACCCCACCTGTGATCATGTGTCTGGTTTCCTGCAAAACTTGTACTTGTCGGTAGGCCTTGGGTATGTGGTGGGAAACTCGCTCCTTTGCTTTAGCACAGACCTCGAATTTGTGTTGAGGAACCATGCAGGACTTGTGGCTTTAACCTCCCAGGCTTTATGATTATTTCCAGATTTAGAGATCTAAAAGATGTGCAATCTTTTCACAAGCTTTTAGACCCTAAAAAGAAGAAAAAAAACACATACCACAGAGAGATCAGTAGCAGCTCCTGCATATAACTCATTCAGGGACGGGACTACCGCTCTGAGCTGCGGATTTCCGTCCTGAGTCTGACTCGGGATTACTGCTAAGGAGGTTTAAACAAGGCAAGTGAATTCTACTGAGGCCTCCAGAAATCCCAGATTCACTATAAACATTTTGTTGTAATATTTGATGTGCCTCTTCTGTAAGTGGCAAGTTTATAATGTTTTGCCTTCTTTGTGTCTTTAGGTTGGTACCACTGATGAACCAACGATGGACTGGAACAGAAGAGGCTCCAACGCGGCAGTTGCTCCTCGTCAATATCTGGCACCCAACTCCTCCGCTGCTACAGCTATCCAGAGTCAAGCGGTCTACAGTCAGCCTGGGCAGTTCTCTCACAATTTACTCCTTCAGAACCTGCTGCAGGCCCAAAACACTGAGGATTTTACAAAAGCGCAGAAGGCTGCTTTGAATTTTAGGACAATCAAACCACGGGCACCAGCCAGCCAGGTGCCAGTAGGGCAGCCTTCCCTGACTTATAACTCTGTTCAGCAAGCAGATCCTCAGAGCGGGATAATAGGCCAGCATCCAGCAGGAGCTAACTACAGAACGCCAGCATATGCAAACCCTGCACAGCAAGCAGCCCAGCAATCGCAGACCATTACACAGCAGTTTGGTGCAAATGGATTCAGTGCTACAGCAGCTCAACAACTGTCACAGAACCCGCAACCGTTACGACCTTATCAATCCAGTGGGTTTAGTGCCGCTGCACCTCAGCAAACGGCAGCACAGAACTCCCAACTTATGACAAACTATCCAACCAATGGGTGTAATGTTGCGGCATGTCAACAACCAGCAGCTCAACCACCAACACAGAACTCCCAACTAGTGACAAACTATGCATCCAGTGGGTTCAATGTCTCTGCACACCAGCAACCAGCATCTCAACAACCAGCACAAAACTCACAGGTGCAGCAAAATTATCATCCCAGTGCATACAATGTAATTTCAGCTCAACAAAATTACCAACCTAATGTTAACATTAAATATCCACAACAAAGCATGCTACGTCAGAATCCCTTTACTTCAACGGGGCAGTCTTCAAATTCCGTCCAGACGCCTTACCAGCAAATGGCACCCAATGGCCAGAATGCTTTGGTGTCGTATGTTTCTACGCAACAAGTGCCTACTGTAACAAACACAGCTGCAACCATGACCGGTTACAGAAATACGATTGCTACAAATCCAACCGCTGCCAATGGCATGCCGCTGGCACATGCAAATCTGGCTTTCCAACAGGTGCCGGTGGGGCAGAGGCAGAATGGCTTTGAGAACCAATCGGCACAACCCTTAAACAATGCTATGAATGCAGTGAAGCCTCCACCTGCGTACAATCAGCCTCCACCTGTGTACAATCAGCCATCAGCAAATAGACCAACACTAACTTTGTCGAGTGTTGTCACTGGGCCGATTCAGCAGAATTTGGTCAGCCAGAGGCAAACCTATGCCGCTCCAGGACAAACTTCTGCAACTGCTCAGAGTCAAATGAACGAGCTTCAGCTCAGCACCGAGCAAGAGTTATATAAACTGATGAAAATATGCCGGAACGTCAAGAGGAAGTACGAGCTGCTGAACCAGATAAATAATCTTTACCGCCAAGGGCAGCAAGCCATGGTGTCCCAAGAAAACGCCGGCTCTTCTGCCAGGGCTCCACCTCTCATTTCCAGCCTGGGTTCACAGCGCTCTCAGGTCATGGACATGTTGACTAGCCAACTGAACTTATCACAAGCTGTACCTGTACCAAACCCTCAGCAAGCAAATGCTGGGAGTAACTTTTCAGGCCAAAATGTGTATGAAAATGCCTCTGTGTCCTCTCAACCCAACACCCATCAGCCTCAATCTACCCACATGCCAGTCGACAGTCAGAATCTCTGTAGACAAAATAATTTTGTTTTTAGTGGTCAAACTAAAGCTGGAAATGATTCAAGCTCTACCTTACAGTCACCGGAGTCAGAGCCTTTAATTACCAGAAGACCACCCAAAGTGCAAAGGACTTTAATTGACCAGAGTACTTTTAACCCTAGTAATGAAAATGTATCCCATAATACTTCAGTTCCATCAAAGGATCGTTTTTGTACAACTGGGACCAATGGAAATGGGCAGCACACCTCTGTTTCGTGGGAGGCAATAGAAGCTTCTTTGCCTCTTTGGATGTCTACTCCGACAAGTTCTTCTGAGAGTACCCACCCTTCTACAGCAACTGGCCTTACATCTTCTACTCTTGAAGACTGCAGACTTCTAGAAGAAGTTTCCAGATCTCTAAATGAGTTTGCCCCTGCAGCACCTGCACAGAAACCAGATTCTGCCAATCCAAATCAAGCAAATCCACAAGTTGCTATTGTGTCCCCACTCGTGCAGACAAAGCAACTACTTCCAGAAAGTTGCCTGTTGTCCAAAGTTTGCCTTCAAAGTCCAGACGTAAAAAGTGGCTCCATAGAGGGTTCAGTAACTTCACATGAGAATGAAAGTTTTGATAAAATTCTGCGAATGCTGGAAACAATAGAATCCAATACCGTGGGTAATGTTGGTGCTTCAAGGCCAAAAGAAACTTTGGAGGATGCATCTCTGTTACCGTCCAGTACTGTGCCTCCATCTCAGAATGAACATGAGCAGAACTTAAGTAATGATGTCATTGAAATAATTGATGACAGCTTGCAAATAACTTCAGTATGTACCCTGGTGGAAGGGAACACTCTTTATGATTCATCAGTTGCCTTGATGTTTGAGTCTTCACCAACCAAAGGTGGCTCAGAGTTGCTGAAACACATCAAACGTGAGAAGACAGAAGCACCAAGCAGCACTTGTTCATATTCTGACAAAGTAACCGTTAAAAAGGAGCCTTCAGATGATGGTGACAACGAACCGTGTCAGATGCATGAGAGCAGCTTGCACTGTGCTGGAGTTCCAAGCCTTGACGTGCAAGCTGACCAAACTGTAGCCCCTATTTCTGAGGCTTATAATGATCTACAATCCAGTGCCATATCTGACCAACTGACTGATCTCCTTACAGAGTTTCCTTATGGAATTAAAGACTATATTGCTGAAGGGTTATCTGACAGCATTCATGCACCCTCGGGGAGTCCAACTGATAGGCCTGTAGTTGACAAGGTGCTACTGCCGTCTGTCAGCTCTAAATCTCAGGAAGAGGATGTGGACCAATCAGATGGGAACAAGAGGTCTGAAGTGGTGTTTACACTCTCAACAGATGTACAGCCCACAAGTGAAAATATTTCTGCACCAAAAGTGAACATGGAATCTTCAACTCCAAAGGAGGCTTGTGACCTGCGGGCAGAAAGTGAACTTGAGCTAACAGTTGACAGGGATGTTGATGAGACCTATGTCCCAACCGACACAGCTTCAGAAGATGGTTTTGAAATTATATCGGACAGCCCAATAAGCAGCATACATATTACTCTTCTAGATCCAGAGGAAATATCTAATATTTTCCCAGATGAGCAAATGTCACCAGACACTGAAAAAGCCAAAGAAATTAAACTCGAGAAGTTGCAGCCATCGGAGTCTACAGAAAAACCCCAAATGGAGCTTCCTTCGCAAAAGAAAAATTCTGATACTGAAACTGGGGAGGAGGAGAAGGACATGTTTTGCTGCTTGTTTAGTTGGTTAACTCACACCAATGGAAACGCCCCAAAATGCAAATGTAAAAAGCTAGAATTCTCAAAGGAACAAGAATTATCTGCTGAAAGATTAAAGCCTGTTTCTGCTAATTTACAGACTCTTCCTTCCCCACAGCGTTCCGATCCTGTATTGCCAAACTTAAAACCAAAAGTACTTAAAACCATGCAACCTGTTGATACGCCGCCAAAATTAGATCTTATGGTGCCCAATACTATTAATCATTATTTACAACCAATGGATAAACCACCCATTCTTGAACCAGTAGTATCTCCTGCCAAAGGTCTTCAAACATCAAGTCAAATTTCTATTGTCCAAAAAGAAAGTATCTTGAAAAACTCTTCTTTAGTTAATGGCTTTCAAATAAAGGATAATGCAGTTTGCAATGAAAAGCATTTAGCAACTAAACCAGGAAAAGGAGAACCTAAACACAAAAAGAAATCTCGCAAAATCAAAGCTGATGGCTCCCGAAAATCTGAAAAACTTATTGTTAAAACCGATTTCTTGAGACTCAAGCATAAAGAAAAGAGAAGCGATGAGGAGAAGACCTCTGGCAATAGAAACTCACACGATGGTTCCTTGAAAAGTTCAGAGGTTGAACCAAGAAAGAGACCTCAAGGAGAAAGAGAATCGGCCACGCAAACAGTCTCTGAGAATGTTGAACAACCTTTCCCTAAACAGCAAGGTGACGAGAGTCGGAATAGATCAAGGTTTTTCCATGAGGTGGAAAAATCTAGCCAGTCTTATCATGACAGAAAACACAAGGAAAAAGAGAGTCATTCTGAGCAGACGGTGAATAAAGTGGAACAATACTTGGCAAGGAAAAGAAAAATTATCAACAAAAGATTAGAAAGCAGAACAGAACCAAGAGAACCATCAGGAGATGCAAGACAAATGCATGTGGAGAACCCATCTTCTGAGCAGAGCAATAAGCTAAAGAATATCACCTTTCATGTCAAGAGGCCATCTTCTGCAAAATACAATGGGGCCTTAAAAACAAAGGATATTCATGCTAATACTTCAAAGACCTATTATAGACCGTCAGAAAATCGTCAACAAAGCAAAGGACCTTCTGAGTCAGGACACCGAAAGCTTAAGGACTCGCCTAGTAGCCACAAGAAGGAACTGGTAAAGAAAATACTGGGGCGCAAGCTTTCTTCCTATAAAGATAAACTCTATCTTTCCCCTTGTGTTGGTTCCAAGCCTTCCTACCAAAACTTGGCTAAATTACAAATTGGGCACTATCCGAATAAACCTGCGTATGTTGAAAGAAGGAAGTCCCTTGAAAGTCCTTCCTATGCAAGACCTTCAAATTCAAGCGGGAAGAATGAGACTGGCGAATCCCCCAAGATGCTTCAGTTCAAGCTGTGTCCAGAGTTTGACCATGGAAGTCCCAAGACACAAGCCCAATCTGAGGAGGAAAAGTCTTCTAAAGCGCAAAGTATAGTAGAAGGTATGTGATATTCCCCTTAAATCTCATTTCAGCCAAAAGTGTATTTCTAGACTTTTATATCCTCTGCTGCAGGGTATGTTGTTATCTCTGATCAGCTGATGTCAGGAGCCCAGGTACCAGCCATTCCTTCCACTACAGACTTAACTCTGTATTCCACAGCCTTTTTAGGGATGCTGTTTGAACAATGCAATGCAAGCAGTCCCTTTAAAGCGGATCCGAGATGAAAAACTAACTATAACCAGTAACTTGTCTATATTCTTATCTAAAGTTTAGAGCAAATCTAGCTGAAAATCTAGCTGCAAACAGCTTGAATAGAATATTATTTCTTCCTGTGATACAATTACAGCAGCCATGTTGTTTGTGAACATTACAAAGAGGCAGGCTTATCTGTATCTTGAGCACTCAGCCTGCAAAAAAAAAAAAAAAAACTAATCCCCCTCCTCCCCTCATCAATGGCTAGTAACACCTCCTCCTCCTGCCCAGACTGAGCTCCCATGAGCCCTTGCTACTGCAAAGGCTCTCTGAAACCTGTTGGCGTGGTTTATTTAGTTTATAGGGAATTACATTATTAAAACAAAAAAAGTATTTGTCTTGAGGAATGCCCTAAAAACAATAGGAAACCTCGGATCCACTTTAAATCATGTGATCAAAAGTCAAGATTCTTGGGTGCAGAGGCCTCATTTCAGACACGGTATACCTACATACATGCTGTACATTTTTGTTGCCTGAAACAGTGTGTACAGCTGTCCAACTTTGCTAACGGCCGTGGTTACTTTCTCTTAAAGAGAGCCCGAGGTGGGCTCATATAATAAAAAAGAAAACCCAGGCTACCTGATCCATTGTTATGGGTGGATCAGGTAGCTGCCATCCACACCGCTCTCTCCGCCATTCCTGAGGCCCGCACTACCTCGCTTTCAGTTTTGTGACCTCTGGAGTCACAATGCTGAAGGGGAGAGATCTTTCTCTCCCAGCGTGCAGGGAGGCGGAGTGGCAGGGGGCGCGGCCAGGGAGAGAGAGCTGCCCAATGGCAGCTCTGGAAAGCATGCAGAAACGCCTAGTGGGCTTTTTGAGCAGGGAATCCCTCTCCTTCCATTACCCTCCGAGATGGCACCAAATATGGTCGCAAATTTCGATGGCTGTAGCGGGTGGGGGGAACACAGAGGCATGTCATGAGGCAGAGAACATGCTTCTGTGTCCCATCCGCCACATGCCTCGGGTTCTCTTTAAGTGTCCTTGCCCCCCTCCTCTCCACAGCACAGAACAATGTGATCTGTCCTCTTTTATTTAGGCTTGACAATGATGCCAAAGTGTGTCTGTGTAGTGGGAGGGGCCAGGGCTATAAAATAACTGTCATTTGATTGGGTAAACAGTTTAACCACCGCTGTCCTACCTTTTTTAATTTGAAAGTAATTTTTCTTTGTTTTGCTTTTAATTTGCGATGCATTTGCTGTATGTTTGCAGAATAAATACTGTCAAGTGTAGTTGTGCTGACCAGATGGGAAGAATTCTTCATGCCTCAACCATTATTAGCCTTATTGTAATTTCATATCCCTGGATCAAATGTTTGTGCAGAAAAGTGAACAAATGATCTGCCTACAACACTATAATAAGATATCCGGAGTGACATGATGATATAGACATGCGTATGTACAGTGCCAAGCACACAACTATGCGGTTTCCTTTTTTTTTTTTTTTTCTCTGCCTGAAAGAGTTAATCAGCTATGCAAGTGACAGCTTCTGCCTGGGTCGGGACCGGGTCAGACTATAGCGTAACCCCCACTGATAAGGAATTGCTGCCATAAAACAGTTTTCTGGCAGAAAATGGCTACTGAGAGCAGGGAAGAGATAAAAAAGATCACTAGTTCCTAGATTTTAGCTCTGGCATATTCAATGAATGTATCATTGAGCAGAGATGATGGAAACTTAAAAAGTAAAAATAAAGCTGGGATAGCTAAAAAAAATAAATAAAAAAATCATTTTTAGGTGGAGGGTAGATGCAATTGTTTCCCATCAGTTTATTTTCATCTCTGATTTCCTTCAAGTGATGATAGAGCAAGAGGCATCTGCAGGCCTGTCTGCCCTTTAATCCTCCTCCTGTATGTTAATTTAGCTTTGTAGATTGAAGAAAATACTATTTTCTGAAATAGCCCTATAACTGTCCGCACTAGTTGGAATGTCATATTGAGAAGTCCAGGCAGCATAAAATAAGGTAATTTTCAAGGTGGGCTCTAGAGCATTGATTGTACAGCCTGTAGAAACCAGCAAATTGGGGCAAGCACCGGTCTAATAATAAATAAAGCTATCCAATGTGAACCAATAATATTGTGTGTGCAGAAAGGGATTATGTACCTATGACAACCTTGAACTAAAGACTCATCCCCATAGAACCGCACCACACATAATATAAATGAGTACAAAAGCTTTATTAAATGTAATAGGTTCCATATGATAAAATCAATTGAAACATCGATCCAGGTAATGCACCAATCATAATAACATGTAATATTCATGTATGGTAAACACCTCCAACATCAGTAATAATTGCATTGATAGTAGTCACCAAGCAATAATGGATATAGAATTAAGAATACCAACATACATCTAAGGTAAGTAAGGGTAAAGTGCACGTGCAAACAATGTAAACATCCCACAAGGGGAACCAAAACGGTGCATAGAGATTGCAGTGACAGTGTGAAGAAAAAGTGTTGAGAGTGATAGCACGAGTGAGTGCCCAGTGATAGAGCTGGACGCGGCCAGCTGGAACAACAAAGAAGTGAGCTAAGTGTAGGCTTACCAAGAAGGAGGTATCAGGAGGTAGCGTGGTGCAAACCGGACCCAGGCCGTCGCGATTCGCCGCCGAATGCGGCTTCAACGGGGCATGTATAGACGCCGGCGCCATCCTGCTTTATAGGCAGTACGTAATGAACGGGGAAGGAAACGGGGGCGGGACAGGCAGTCAAAGTCTCGCGATATTGCGTGGCCACGCAATTAGGATCGTGCCCTACGCTGAACACAGCGCAGTGATACGTCCTATCACCCGAACGTCACAGGAGGCTGGGCGCTGTCATAGCAACCTATACACAAACCATAGTGTATATACGCATGCCGGAAGGATGAGAGAAGGCAGGAGAAGGAAACAGAAGGCCAGCAAACTATGCACAAGGAGAGTGAAGGAAAAGCAATATCTATCTAAAAATAATAAGAAAACATTTAAACCTGTGTAAAGTTACATAATCATTATATACATATGCAAATTAATGCTCATTACGGCCAACATCAATGCAACTGCATATCCTAATATGAGACACATGCAAAACAGGAGTCTCAGCCTTGCAAGGGCAGATGGTGCCACTGAGGCCACCTACTGGTGAACCAGATAACTGCATCACACAGGTCAATCAATTTACTTCAAAGCAGTGTAAATCATGAAGCTGACTAATAAATCTGGGAACTCATACGGAACAATGTCCTGACAAACCCCCCCATCATATATGTCCACAAAACAAGAAAGAGAAGCAAAATGCAGGAAACAGGCAGATCCATCCTCAAGGTAGAAATCAAATCCTTCCGCTCGTTCCTCCCATCGAATCCACCGAAGTGTATGTGTCCAAGAAAATCGAAACTGAATACAATAAAAACACACCATGTATGAGCTTTATAGGTAACGCATATATCCACATACTCCTAAATCTATAGGTAATACCTATATACTCATTCCAATACATATGATGTGTACACCCAAATAGCCACACAATCCTAACTATGTGTGCCCACAGATCTCATTCACCACAAACACAATTATATAGTGCACAAGGGCCTACTCACCAAGACCCATAATAAATGTGGCAGGGGGCCCTACTTACCCGGACCCCCCAACCACCCAAGTGTTACACCTCTAGTGTTCATAGACAGCAGTCCCCAAAACCACGAGCACATCGTGACAATTTAATACCAATATTGTGTCTACTCACTCGACACATCATGGCTGATGTTATGTGGGTGGATCATGCAAAAACTCAACACGTAAAACAGGAACTACACACAATTCAGCAAGAATAGAACAATGCATATTGTACCAGTTTAGATATATATGTGTAGACACACACACACATAACAATATTTTGTGTCTACTCACTGGACACAATACAGCTAGAATGCAATAGGTTAAGTAGTACAGAACACCGGCACAGATGAGATAACAACAGATGTACAACCAAGACGATTGGATTCAATGTAGATACCCAAGAAAAGTAAATTCCTCATTAAGACCTACCGGTGTAAGCGTATCCAATTCATAAATCATCCGTGTTTCTTGACGCAATAAGGTCTGGGTGATGTCTCCACCCCTGGAAGATAAAGTAACATGCATTAAGCCACATACTCTCCAACCCCTAGTTTTACCCCCATGCGCCTTCAATGCATGTTCAGCCACTGGAGTTAATGTCTTACCCTCATGTAGGTCCCGTTCGGCCAATCGTATGGTAGACATGTGTTTCTGAATCCTCGTTTTCAGTGCATTTTTCGTTTGTCCCACATACAATTTGTCACACGGGCATCTTAGAAGATAGACAACACCTGTTGTCTGGCAGTTAATAAAGTCACGGATGATATGTGTGTAGCCATTTCTTCGACTAGTTACTGATTTTGTAGGTACCATTAACCCACAAACATTGCACCTTCCACACGGGAAACTACCACAAACTGCTGGCCTCCTTCTAGGCACCCTCTGAAAGTGGCTTCGGCACAGGCGGTCCTTGAGATTGGGAGCTCTTTTCGCTGTAATAGAAGGTCTCTGGGTCAAATATTGCGTCAAAAATTGGATCCGTCTGTAAGACGGCCCAATGTCTGGATAAGATTGTCCTAAGATCATTCCATCTGCTGTTAAAAGGGGTACAGAATCTCACAAGGTTACTTTGTTTCTGGTGTTTCTTACCATATAACAGCTGTTCTCGATTGGTGTTTAGAGCCCGATAATATGCTTTCTGTACAACCTTCCGAGGGTAGCCCCTCTGTATAAATCGTGCTCTTAGTTCCACTGCCTGAGTCTTGAAGTCACCGTCATCAGAACAATTTCTCCTCAGTCTCAGAAACTGTCCCGTAGGGATATTGTCCTTCAATGTCTTCGTATGAAAGGAATCGTAATGCAGGAAACTATTTACAGCCGTCTCCTTCCTGTACAATTTGCTTCCAACATGTCCCGTATCTGTAAGAAAGAGATGGAGATCCAGGAAGTCCAAGGAATCACTTGCAATATGTGAGGTCAAAACGATATTGTGTCGATTCCTACCCAAAGCAGTAATAAAATCAGTGGCCAAATTTTTGGGACCATCCCATAAAATTAAGATATCATCTATAAAACGGTACCACCCCAAAATGTGAGGGTGGTACCGATCCAAGTCAGGTCCCCAAACCACTTCTCTCTCCCACCATCCAAGAAACAGATTAGCAACTGAAGGGGCACATTTGGCTCCCATCGAAACTCCATGGACCTGTAAATAATACTTACTATCAAACATGAAGTAATTGTGTTGAAGTATGAATTCCAAAAGCGTCACTAAAAAGTCATTGAAGTCCGATCTTGTATGTGTAGTTGCTGAGAGAAAATAACGTATGGCCTGACAAGCATCTTGATGATCAATGTTAGTATATAAGGCTTCAACATCCAGGGATATTAAGAGTGAACCTGTGGGAACCGCCCCCGTTTCCTTCCCCGTTCATTACGTACTGCCTATAAAGCAGGATGGCGCCGGCGTCTATACATGCCCCGTTGAAGCCGCATTCGGCGGCGAATCGCGACGGCCTGGGTCCGGTTTGCACCACGCTACCTCCTGATACCTCCTTCTTGGTAAGCCTACACTTAGCTCACTTCTTTGTTGTTCCAGCTGGCCGCGTCCAGCTCTATCACTGGGCACTCACTCGTGCTATCACTCTCAACACTTTTTCTTCACACTGTCACTGCAATCTCTATGCACCGTTTTGGTTCCCCTTGTGGGATGTTTACATTGTTTGCACGTGCACTTTACCCTTACTTACCTTAGATGTATGTTGGTATTCTTAATTCTATATCCATTATTGCTTGGTGACTACTATCAATGCAATTATTACTGATGTTGGAGGTGTTTACCATACATGAATATTACATGTTATTATGATTGGTGCATTACCTGGATCGATGTTTTAATTGATTTTATCATATGGAACCTATTACATTTAATAAAGCTTTTGTACAGCCTGTAGCCGCACCTCTGATTGCAGTGTAAATACCCTGTTTCCCCGAAAGTAAGCCCTATCAGGAATTTCGAGCATGTTTGCTATACAAGTTCTGCCCTGAAAGGAAGCCCTAGCGGCAGTAAGGAGAAAAAGCATGGCAACTTGTGTTTTATTACTGGAGCCCATGATCTCATGGGCGGGAACATGGCTCAGTCCTTGGGCCAATCACTGCCCTCGCTGCTATTCAGCAAGTGCAGTGATTGGTCCAATAACTGAGCCATAGTCCCGCCTGCTAGGCTTCGGCTTTAGTAAAAACACATTGCTGTACTTCTCCATAGGCTGAATTTCTACACAGTGGCATGGGGGTGGGGGTAAGAGGAGGATGCAGGAGGACATATGGGGTGGGACAGAGGTGACACCAGGAGGACACTAAAGGTACAAGGGGGACACGGGCACACAAGAGGTAGATCCAGCAGAGGAAGAGGTGGCACAGTGGGGAAGGCAGGAGGAAACGCAGCACAGGAGTGCGTTCATAGAAATATGACATTACCTGAAAATAAGCCCTAGCGTATTTTTTGCTACAAAAAAATAACACAGAACGCTTATTTTTGGGGAAACGTGGTAGCAAAGGCTGGCTGAAAAGCTTCATTACAACAGAAGAAAAAAAAATAAAGTAATGAACAGTTCTTGATTACGCATTTTAAAGTTTGGCCAGAATAATGTGATATTGGTGAGATTACGGCAGGGACCACACTTGTGTCTGCAGAAAACCGCGGTTTCTGCTGACTGTCCCACCCTCAGCTGCTGGTTTTCTAGAGGAATCGTACATGGCGTGCCATATGCTACAGAGGCTCCAAGTAATACAATACAATACAATAACATTTGTAAAGCGCTTTTCTCCCATAGGACTCAAAGCGCATAGCTGTGTCTCAGATTAATACAGGGTTTCAGGCTGGGTTGTGTTACAGAGGAGATAGTCAGATGTTCATGAATGCCAGACTGAAAAGGTAGGTTTTCAGTTTAGACTTAAATGTTTCCAGGGATGGGGCTGTCCTGATTGGGTGTGGCAGGGAGTTCCAAAGTGTAGGGGCAGCATGACAAAAGGCTCTGTCTCCAAAGGTTTTGAGGTGGACTCTGGGGGTGACCAAGGTGTTACGTCCTTTTGATCTAAGATTGTGGGGGGTGTGATGTAGTTGCAACAAGTCCTTCAGGTATCCAGGGCCCAGATTGTGCAAGGATTTGAATGTCAGTAAGCCAATCTTAAACAGAATTCTCCATTTTATCGGTAGCCAGTGGAGTGAGCTCAGGGTTGGTGTTATGTGGCAATGGCGGGGTTGGCTCGTTAACAGCCTTGCGGCGGCATTCTGTACTAATTGCAGGCGGCGTAAGTCTTTCTTATGCAGGCCTGTGTAGAGGACGTTGCAGTAGTCTAACCTTGATGTGACGAAGGCAAGTAGTTGCAAACAAAACAAAACATTGTGAAGGTTCCTAACAAACCTGCACGTTCCAATAGTGACTTTTGCAAAATCGCCATTATTTGCAAGTGTTGTCCTTGTTGCTGGAAATGTTATGACTTCATTTTAGTCTCCCAGATTGAGAATTCTCCTACAGAGCGAATTGTAGAACAATTTTATTGCATTGGGTTTTAGCATTGCATATCAGTTTATTGTGTAGGTAGTTTTATATGAGGTGAGAATAGTTACCTTTTGATACCTTTAGATCCGGCATGTCCAAAGTCCGGACTGGGGGCCAAATGCGGCCCACTGATCTTTTTCCAGTGGCCCTTGAAACTCTCCACAGTTGTTAATTCCATGCGGCCTGCAGGCGGTAGCTGTGGTACCTCATGCAGGGGCCTCCTGTAGGTTATCAGCCGCCACTGATTAGCAGCCACCACTGTTTTAGCAGCAATAACAGCCACTGATAAGCAGCCTTCGCTATGCCTGCAGCAGTAACAGCCACTGAGTAGCAGCTGCCGCTGTGCCTGCAGCAGTAACAGCCACTGAGTAGCAGCTGCCGCTGTGCCTGCAGCAGTAACAGCCACTGAGTAGCAGCTGCCGCTGTGCCTGCAGCAGTAACAGCCACTGAGTAGCAGCTGCCGCTGTGCCTGCAGCAGTAACAGCCACTGAGTAGCAGCCGCCGCTGTGCCAGCAGCAATAACAGCCACTGATTAGCAGCAGCCGCTGTGCCGACAGCAGTAACAGCCACTGATTAGCAGCCGCCACTATGCCAGCAGCAACAGCCACTGATTAGCAGCCGCCTTTGTTCCAGCAGCAGTAACAGCCACTGATTAGCAGCTGCCACTGTGCCAGCAGCAGTAACAGCCACTGATTAGCAACCACCACTATGCCAACAGCAGTAACAGCCACTGATTAGCAGCTGCCACTGTGCCAGCAGTGGTAACAGCCACTGATTAGCAGTCACCACTGTGCCAGCAGCAGTAATGGCCACTGATTAGCAGTCACCACTGTGCCAGCAGCAGTAACGGCCACTGATTAGCAGCCGCCACTGTGTCAGCAGCAGTAACGGCCACTGACTAGCAGCCGCCACTGTGCCAGCAGCAGTAACAGCCACTGATTAGCAGCCGCCACTGTGCCAGCAGCAGTAACAGCCACTGATTAGCAGCCACCACTGTGCCAGCAGCAGTAACGGCCACTGAGTAGCAGCCGTCACTATGCCAGTAGCCCTATGCCTGCATACTGAAAGGGACATGCTAACTGCACACAGTATATGGGTTATTTCCCATGGAAATTTTTCATTTGGCAAAATGTCTCAGGCATAGTGTACCTAAATGCAATCAGCAAATATTGTTTAATTTCACCATATTGGCCCCCTAGCATTCTCAAGAAGGGCATATGGCTCTTGGCCTAAAAAAGTTTGGACACCCGTGCTCTACAAAAACTATTACTATGAAACAGAAAATGTCTCTGCAGCAAAATATAATAAAGTCCATGTGACTGGACGTCATTGTGTGCCAAATGTCCTGTGTTCATGCAAAGCAGTGCTTTCCGTTACTTACAGGCATTGACCGCCAGATGTCAGTTGCTGTGATCCTCCTCTTGTTAAAGTCAATGGGAAGCGAAAAAGATACTTAAAGGGACACTGAGCAGTAAAAGTAAACAAAATTGGTACTTACCTGGGGCTTTCTTCAGCCCACCGTAGGTCGGGAGGTCCCCCGGCGTCCTCCTGGCTCCTCTCCCGGTCCCTCCACCGCATACTGCATCAGCGACACCCGGGTCGGGAGTCGAGCTCCCACTTCCTTAACGGTGACGCTCTTCGTCATCCAGGCGGCCGGCGTGACAATAGTGTGCATGACGGCAGTATGCAGCGGGGGGACCGGGAGAAGGAGCCAGGAGGATGCCGGAGGACCTCCCGACCTACGGTTGGCTGGAGAAAGCCCCAGGTAAATACCATTTTGTTTATTTTTACTGCTCAGGATCCCTTTAAAGGAAAACTAAGTTAATTAAAATTCTAACTGCCACATATATTTCCAGTAATTACTAGCAAAAAGCAATACAAAGGCTTTTTTGCATGTTTTATGTGAAGAAAATATGACATTTACATAGAACAGGTCTCACTGTGAGCGTTACTATGAACGACTGTATCCAGCACATCCAGCATACAGAAACAGTCCTAGCTGTCTGTAATCCTTTGACTGAAATGTATTCAGAATGATATAGCTTCAAATGTGTGTAAATCATCAGCTGCAGCACTGTCTGTGTGCCTGATCCTGTGAGTGTCTCTGCTACACCGTCTAAAGTAATCAGTTTACAGCCAGGGACAGATCTCATTCTGAATGGCGGAGAGGGGGCATCCAAGTAAGAGCAAAGTTCAGGTCCTTCTTTTCAGATCCTTCTCTGTATCTAAAAATTCCTCAGCTATTCTCATATGATCTGTGAGAAAGCAGAAACAAAAACAGTAAATCCTTCCTCTTTGAATAATGACAGAGAAGTGTAACCTAGCAACATGGTATGGATCTAGAATCTATGCTGACACTAATTGATACAAACAGCTAGTAAAAATGGAGTTTTTGTGATGAGACCTTTGAAAAACGTTCTAGTGTTTCTGGCTAAGAGCTCTATAGGTATGTGGTGTTTACAGAAGGACAGTTTCTTTGATAGTTGTTCTTTAAAGGGAACCTTAACTGAGAGGGATATGGATGTTTCCAATACCAGTTGCTTGGCAGTCCTGCTGATCTCTTTGGCTGCAGTAGTGGCTGAATCACACAGCTGAAAATGCAGCTAATTCAGTCGCACTTCAGTCATAGCTTCTCATCTGAATGCTTGTTGAGGGGCTGTGGCTAAAAGTATTAGAGACACAGGATTAGCAGGAGAGTCAGGCAACTGGTATTATTTTTTAAAAGGAAAAATCCATATCCTTCTCAGTTTGGTTTCCCTTTAAGGAGAAGGAAGGCTCTGGGTCCTAGAACCTTCCCGCTCCTCTCACGGTCCACTTGTTTCAGCGCTGGCGCCTCCATTTCGCTGAGACGAGTGGACTGAGAGAGGAATGGGAAGTCTCTATAAGACCAAGAGCCTTCCTTCTCCTTAGACAAGTATCATTACCTCCTCTCCCCCCCCCCCCCTCCCCTCCAGTAGCTTCAAAGGACAACTGTAACGAGGGATATGGAGGCTGCCATTTTTATTTCATTTTTAGATACCACCAGTTGCCTGGCAGCCCTGCTGGTCTATTTGGCTGCAGTAGTGTCTGAATAACACCAGAAACAAACATGCAGCTAATATTGTCTGATCTGACAATGTCAGAAACCCCTGATCTGCTGCATGCTTGTTCAGGGGCTATGGATAAACGTATTAGAGGCAGAGGATCAGCAGGGCTACCAGGCAACTGGTATTGTTAAAAAGGAAATAAATATGGCAGCCTTAGTATCCCTTTTACTTCAGTTGTCCTCTGTCTGGAAATTCTGACTTCATATTTCCTCAATGTTAGCGTGAATGGGTGCCGAAACTGAAATGAACGGTTATCTCTTCCTTTTTAGGTATCAAGAGCAGTAAAGAGGCTTGGTGCAGCAGTGTTCCATTCAAGAAACGCAAAATGGAAGGATTCGACAGTCAAGGTGAGCGTCAAATTTTTACGACACACAAAGGTCAAAACAATAAAGTGTTGGGAGCGAATGTGGGAGACGGCGAGGTGCGAATTGTTCCGACATGAGGACTAGAAACAATGCGCATAGAAGTTACACTTACTAGATATAGAGCAATACAGCTGTAAAACTGGGCTGGAAAAGCCCTCACTGCAGCGACCAACCTGGGGACGGCTGAGGTCAGTAGCGGTCCGGGTCTAGGTGGTGAAGACCAAAGGTGCCCTACGCGGTGCTCGACGTGTGCTGGTTAACGTTGCGACGTGTTTCCATATTCATTAAAGAGACCCTGTAACAAAAAAAAAAAGGTACTGCCCTCGGGAGGGGGAAGCCTCAGGGTCCCAATGAGGCTTCCCGCTCCCCTGTAGCTGCAGGCAGTCCAGCGCTGGCTCCCCCGGAGTGTCCCGGAATCCTCCCCTGATAAGCGCTGATTTATTTATCTTTCCTGGCTCCAGGGGGGGGGGGGGGGGGGGGGGGGGCGCTGTTGCAGCTCTCAGCACGGAGATAGGCGAAAATAGCCGATCCCCCGTCGGGTCCGCTCTACTGTGCAGGAGACTTGGGCCTGCGCAGTAGAGCGGCCCAACAGCGACCGGCTATTTCCACCCATCTCCGAGCGGAGAGCCAATACTGCGCTGGAGCCGGGAAGGTAAATATTTACATCCCCGCTGTTCGGGGAGGTTTATCTCCGCCGCCGTGGGACCGAGGAGGACGGGGGAAGCCTCAATGGGATCCGCCCCAGGGGAGGTTTTTCTCATTACAGGTTTTCTTTAAAAGTTAACACACACTATGGAGCGCTCCTCCTCTCTTATGTTCTGTTTCTCACCAAGTTCAGCTGTACAGCCCAGCTTGTAGGAGCTGCTCGAGTGCATCCTCTGAGGACTGCCAGTGACATGGCTATGTACTCTGCAAAGTGCTGCACTAGAAGTCAGTGCTAAATAAATACATAATAATAACATGGTAGGACATTACACTATGACTATGGTTGGGATTAGATAGTGAGCTCCTCTGAGGACAGTTAGTGACATGACTATGTACTCTGTAAAGTACTTCAGAAGATGTCAGTGCTATATAAATACATAATAATATGGTAGGATAGTAGACTAAAACTATGGTAGGATTAGTGTGAGCTCCATCTTAGGACAGTCAGTGACATTACTGTACTCTGTAAAGTGCTGCACTAGAAGTCAGTGCTATATAAATACATAATAATAATATGGTAGGACATTAGACTATGGCAGGATTAGATTTGATTGTGGACAGTCTGTGCCGTGATGTACTCTGTAACGTGCTGTGCAGTGTCCTGCCAGCTCCACCTTATTCCCAGCCTGAAGCAGATGCAGGACATGCCTGGCTAACACCACACACAGCCCCCCCTCCCCTCTTCCCCCCCCCCCCCCCCCCCCCCCCCCCGTAACCAATGAAATGCTGGGAACTGTCCATGTGACTAGATCAATAACTGATCAGCATAGATGTGTTGCTGCTCTTTATAAGGGCTGGTGAACACTGCAAGAGCTTTTCGGAGCACTTTATGATTTTAAAAGATCTTGCTAATGTTATCCTATGTGTGTGCACGCTGGAGTGGTGTGATTTTGTAAAAATCCCCCATTATTGCCTTTTTTTTTTTTCCCCCAAGCGCAGGTAATTTTAAAATCGCCCCCAAAACGCCTGTGCAATGAATGTCTATGAGAAGGTTCATATCAGCACGGTTTGCGTGCTGTGCGTTCAGCAAAGCGGTGCCTGGACAATTTTTGGGGTGATTTTGCTATAATGGAAGGTATAGGAAAAACGCAAAACACTCATCTTCGCTTTTGAAGAATAAATACATTGTATTTATTCTTTTCCAGGTCAGAGTTCACTTCCTGACTTGCGTCAGTTAGTGAATTAAGAAAACGCTTGGGAAAATCGCTTAGAAAAGCACTTTTCACAAAAACGCAAAGCCCACCCAAGCGCCGGGAATCAAAAAAAAAATTGCTTGAAAAAAAAAAAACCAACGCTAACGCGAGCGTAACGCAATGTGAACGAGGCCTCAGTGACATTATGGATTCTGGTACTTTTTGAAGCGTTACTTATTTTCTTGGAGCTCAGTAGTTTGTTGTTGGGTTTTTGTTTTTTTTTGTTCATCTTTGTGCTGCTCTTACCCTTTACAGTGTACCTGAGATCAATTTTACTAAAGCATTTATACTTACCTGGGGCTTCCTTCATATTCTCGGGCTGCTCAGATCATCCGCTGGCCGGCCTAGTCTCTCCCTCTAGTGGTCAGTCGTGCAGTACTGCACAAGTGCTGTGCGTGCTCTCGCCGCCTGGCTGGTGCATTCTGCACCTGAGCTGTACTGTAATACTGGCAGTGGTAAAAACTGGCCAGGAGGATGGTGAGGGAGCCAGTGGCTTAAATGGGACTAGAGGAAGCCCCAGGTAAGTATAAATGCTTTAGTAAATTTCATTTTAGATTCCCTTTAAATACTTTATGCTGATAATCTGCTAATCAGTTTGTTTCCTTCTCAGGTTTCCAGGCGCTTCTGCCTGACGCTCAGGCTCTGGCCTACAAACCCCTTGAGAAGACCTCTGCGAGACCTGCTCAGAATACACAGTTGACTTTTAACTTGTTCAGACAGCGGTATCAAGAGCAAAGGAGCCGAAGTCTCGATGGCAGCCTGAGCAACTTGTGACCAACTCCCCCGCCTGTATCCGGAGACACTTAGGGCCTGGGAATCTTGTGACAAGCTCCCCGTCTGTATCCGGAGACACCTAAGGCCACTTGTGACGCGCTCCCCCGTCTCTGGAGGGGCCTGGGCAACTTGCATTGCTCTGCAACGCACGTGTCCATACACAAACCACATTGCACCTGCGTTGCTTTCCGTTTCAGCACTGACCCCACCCAACTAGACAAAGTCTCTGTTCTGCGTTTTATAGGTGCCAATTAACAGTACTATTCCCCCATCCGATCAACTGTACAATGGATCAGACTAGACATCACTGGTGGTACCGATCGGCAAACAATTGATTTACTGATCCAGATCAGTTCCACTGGGCACAATTGGATCGACTTCCGTCCCGTTTGTAGGCTTGAGCGATCATTTCTGATGGATCACAATGATCGGATTGAACAGTTGATTGTTCGGGCGATTGTACCGTCAATGGGATTCTTACGTTTGCTGTGCCTACATATCGCACACTGACGCATGCTGCTGTAATCCACTCAGATAACCCAGGCCCTTATGGACCCTAATTTATCCCCGCCTCCTCGGAGCTGGCCTGGCCCTTATGGACCCTAATTTATCCCCGCCTCCTCGGAGCTGGCCAGGGCCTTATGGACCCTAATTTATCCCCGCCTCCTCGGAGCTGGCCAGGCCCTTATGGACCCTAATTTATCCCTGCCTCCTCGGAGCTGGCCAGGCCCTTATGGACCCTAATTTATCCCTGCCTCCTCGGAGCTGGCCAGGCCCTTATGGACCCTAATTTATCCCTGCCTCCTCGGAGCTGGCCAGGCCCTTATGGACCCTAATTTATCCCCACCTCGGAGCTGGCCAGGCCCTTATGGACCCTAATTTATCCCCGCCTCCTCGGAGCCGACGGGACTGAAAGACTATTGTTACTTATGGCACGTACAATCCAGTATTACACTAGAGGACATTATATTAATGGATATTATTCCTTTGTAAGGACGTTACTCTTGTATAAATGTACATTTTTCTGTTTAGTTCTTTGTTTTATTCAAAGCAATTCAGTTGATGCTAGTAGCATTAATTGTCTGTATATATGCCATTTATCTTCAAGGATTCATATTGCAGAAATCTTGACTTTCTGCTAACACTAAAATTATTCATGTAATGGAATCAAATCTTCAATGTATTTGTGTCTAACCCAAAAAGGTAAAAAAAAAAAAAAAAAAAAAAAAGTTGAAAACCGCCTTCAAATATCGACTGCAAACTAGGATCCTCCTATTGGCTTGACATTTTCTATCAGGAAGGATTCCTTCTTACAACTGTTAAAGTGGATCCGAGTTGAACTTTTACTCATTGCATAATTGTTTCTTTCCTATTGTTTATAGGGCATTCCTCAAGCCAAATACTTTTTTGTTTTAAAACGCATTCCCTATAAACTAAACAAGCCTCACCCACATTTTTTCAGAGAGCCTTGGCATTTTCAGACCATAGCAAGGGCTCATGGGAGCTCAGTCTGAGCGGGAGGAGAGGGAGGTATTGCTAGCCAGAGATTTCAGAGGGGAGGAGGAGGGGGATTAGGTTTTTTTTCACAGGCTGAGTGCTCAAGATGCAGATAAGCTTGCCTGTGTGTAATGTTTACAAACATTGCTGCTGTCATTGTATCACTACAGGAAGAAATAATCATATTCTATTGAAGCTGTTTGCAGCTAGATTTGCTGTGTAAACTATCTAAACTTTAGATAAGATATATACACAAGTTACTTGTTATAGTTAGTTTTTCATCTCGAATCCGCTTTAACTACTCTGTGGAAAGCTGTGTGCAGAGAGGACAAGTGAAGAGGGAGATCCCGGCGTGGCCCAGATATGGGAAAATGACATTTCTAAACTTTTTCTTACACCGAATATGTTGAGGAGTTTATTCTGGTGCTATTTGTGAATGGCTGTAGTGTTAGCAGGAGGTTAGCATTTCTGCCTTTCTGACCCTTAATAATGTACAGTATATGTTGTATATTGGCTGAATGGAGGCGGCAGGAGAGACTGAGCGTGATCTATGGCTGAAGCTAAGCAGCAATGGGAGAGGTACTGAGAGCAAGGCAAGCAGAACTTCCCCATTGGTTAGTGAATCGGCCAATAGCAAGGCTAAGCTTCAGATCTTCCTCTTGGCGCTCTAGGCAACGATAGTAACTTGCAGATTAGTCTCCTGGGTATACTTGTGTTCTTTCATTTAGTTTCCTCTGTAGAGATCCTCTGATTAGGTATTGTGTTTTCGATGTACATTACCTCACGCTCCCTCTGGGGGAGGTATCCTCTGTCGGTGAGCATAAGATTTGATCTGTATGCAAATATACGGGTGGAAGTTTTCAGGGGAGCTGCCAATCCATTAACTGGCAGTTCCATAATTTGATTTGCGGCCCCTCATGTCCGTATTTTTTACTCCAGTTGTTGAAATTTGCCCGCAGTTCAGTTTTTGCTTATTGTAAAGTTCTTTTCCCTTCCCTGAACCTCCCAACCAATTTGGGACTTTGTTTATTTTTTACAAGGGGTGACGTCATAGCGACGCAGACTCCTCCCCTCTGCTAATGTCCTGTGCCACTTTCCTGAACAGAAGCATGTGTTGCTGCACCCTGATGGGAAACTACTAGTGACAGGGATGTGGAGGTTGCCATCTTTATTTCCCTTCTTCTGGTGTTTGTGCTGATCCTCTGCCGATAACTTTCCAATCCCAGACTTGCAACCGATATGCAGGTCGGACACACGTCTGGCATGAAGGAGAACTTCACTTGGTGTCATTAGATTTGGCTTTGAAGTTTTGGCCTTTAACTCCCCCCCCCTTTTCTTTTTTTTTTTAAATGAGTGCAACTGGCAAAATAACCAGACGGATCATTAGTGTCTCGCGTTCTAAACTGATTGTTCTATTGGTTGCGTGATCAATGCCAATTCAGCCGGACAGGAAAAGATGGCCGACCTCAGATTCCACTCTCTTTGCATTTCCATTGACTGTAATCACAGAACCTTTTTCTGATACCGTTGAAATCCAACTGCACCGTTATCTGATTGGGGCCCAAGTTGATCAATGCCCCTACAATCCCCGTTGTAATGTAAATGCTATAAATGCACATTTGAGGGCAGTTGCCATAAGCATTGTCCCTCCGAGTGCTGCCACAGGAGTTCACATGGGGGCAGGCTGGGAATTATGGACTTTGGTTTTGTGGTTGGTAGAATGAAGTCCACAGAAGTTTGGTGATGGCCAGGAGGTGACCTAAGCTGTCAGAGAGTTTCTTGACTTCTAGCTGCCCCACATCCTGACTATCTCCCAGCTTCTTTGTGTAAACTGCTGATGACATCATTACTGCTGACTGGGGAGGCATATAAGTCTGTGGTACTCGGGTCTCTGGGTCCGGACATCCCGTGTAGGAGCTTGGCCAATTAAGCTGTCCATCACATTAGTCAACTGGGGTTTGCTCCTGTTAGTGGTGGACTTTCTCCTGACACTGTGGTCATCAGTAATGCCTCTTTGTTGTATCTTTTGGAAGGAAATACTTTGGCAGGTACGGTAGATTTCTTTAAAGGACAACTGAAGCGAGAATGATATGGAGGCTGCCATATTTATTTCCTTTTAAGCAATACCAGTTACCTGACCGCCCTGTGTGGATCCCCTGCCTATAACCCTTTCAGCCATAGTCCCTGAACAAGCATGCAGCAGATTAGCTGTTTCTGACATTTGTCAGATTTGACAAGATTGGCTGCATGCTTGTTTCTGGTGTTGATACAGGGCTGCCAGGCAACTGGTATTGCTTAAACGGAAATAAATATGGCAGCCTCCATATTCTTCTCACTACAGTCCTTTGACCTCCTTGGCGTTTTATCACGAGTCAGGCTCGGGGAGGAAAAAACAAGCCAGGATCGGTTAAGCATGACGTGGTAGCCACCAGCAAGATTGTGCAGAGCAAAGCGAGCAGTGGGCGTTTTCACTCACCTCCCGGGGGGTCCAGACCCTGGCAGCCATTCTCCTTCCTGTCCTCTGATTCTCTGTAACCCTCGGGTGAGATCGTCGTTTGTCGTAATGACGACAGACTGCGATCTCAATACAGGGTTACAGTGCCACTTGAAGGGTATAAATGCCTTAAAAAAATTGCATGCTTTTAGACCCTAAAATCTGGAAAGAACCGCCGGGGGGGGGGGGTTAAAGGTGTTTTCATGTGTCTTACAGTGAGGGTCACTTTACGCTGGGGCTGTGGGAGACCTTGGGGACCCTGCTAGTTACTGAATTGTTAGTTTTATACGTCGTGTTCCATGATATTTGGTCACGTTGTTTACAGCCTGCTGCTACTGTGCGGGGTTCCCCTCCTGGGGGCATGTTCACATTTCAGTCGAGGGTAACTCTTTATCTTTGATTTGTTGTACGGCTTGTCCCTTGCAAATGGGGCGGCACAATTAGTCTGTTATATATTTGTCACACCTAGCTGCTCTCTTGTACTTGCACTAAGTATTTTTGTTGTAAGTTTTTTGAAGAACTGATTTTGTTAAGAGTATTTTTTTTTTTTTTACATTTTTGTGAAAGTTCATTAAAAGTTAGTTTTTTTTTAAAGACGTGAACTATTTGTTTTTGATCTGTGTTTGAATAGGGGCTTATTAAGTGACCGAAAACATGGATTTGCATGTACAGATAAAAGAAATGTTAAACAAGCATGTATAGTGACTTATTCTTTTCACTTGTGTTTTATTTGTTAAGCATTATTACCCTGCTTCCCTGAAAATAAGCCTAACTGGAATTTTGAGCATGCTCGAAATATTAGCCCTACCCCGAAAATAAGCCCTAGTGGAAGTTAGAGGAGGAAGAGGCAACCGGGGACACAGCGGTGCAGCTCGGGCACCGGTCCTGTCATCCCAGCACACAGCAAGGTTATCAGCTGTATGCAGGGATGACAGAGCAGGTGCCTGATCAGTACAGAAGCACATGTGTAGATCCAGCAGAGGAAGAGGCAGCACAGTGGGGAAGGCATGAGAACACTCTGCACAGGAACAGGAAATGTTCTGCTGACCGAGAGACACTTTCTGATAGAAATATAAGACATCCCCTGAAAATAAGCCCAAGCACATCTTTTGTAGCAAAAATGAATGACATTGAATTCATGAGAATACATGAGAATTCATCATTCTCTTTGAGATAACTTTTTCCAGTTTGTTAAATTACCGAATTCGAAGTTTAGCGATTTCTAGTTGTATTCATCAAGGTTTTTCCTCATTCGGTGTGAATTCGATAACAATTTGGTAACCATTCGGTAACGTGTCGATATTTCCATTTTACAGCGGTAATTTAACACAAGGCCAAAAGATTCCCATGGAATTGTGGGTAAAAGGCAGTCCTTTGAACACTACGTAGCAACATTCTGAATTGGGCTTGACACCTGGACCAGGATTCTGAAAGTAGTTGGGACAATCCCACAATTTGATAGGAGCCTTTTCTAAAAATATATAGTGCAGCTAGCAAATTAGTTAACCCTGGCACTGCCTGTGTTCTCTTACAAGATGATTCAAGAGAAATGCAGATGTCCTGTTATAGCAAATAAATCTATTCTCTTGCAAATTGATATGGTTCTAGACCTTATTCTTGCCATTCTGCGCCTTATCACTCTCAGCTGATACATAACCACTTCAAATGGCTCCATCTTCTCTGTCAGCAGTGATCTGACAGGAATAAAGACAGAGCAGTGAAGGAGATAACTAATCCTAAATGTAACGCTAAACCACGCCCACTTTCATTTTCATGAATTGCACTTTCTTCCATTTTAACGCATCACTAACGAATTATTACCGAATTACCGAATGCTCGCTAACAGCTGTAGATAAATTTAATGAATCCTGATATCAACTTAACGAATTCGGTATTTTACCAAACTGTCGTTAACCAATTCGATAAGTCTTGATGAATCAAGGCCAATGTCTTATTTTCAGGGAAACGCAGTAGAAGTATCAGTTGGATATTCTGAGGTTTGTTGAGGGATGGATAAAGGTAACCATAAACCTGACGATAATGGGCAGATTCGACAGAGACAAATTTTATCTCAGATCTGATTAGAGATAAATTTGTCTCTTGTCGCAGCTGCCCACACACTACAGGCCGATTCCCGTCCGATTTCAGCATGAAATCTTCAGGGAATCGGCTGACCTGCACCACCGCTGCCCTCCAATGTATAAGTGTTGCCCTCCTGTGTGTACATTTATACATTACCTGTCCGGTGTCTGTCCATCTCCCTGGGCTCTATTGGCCACGTACATGCTAACTGGGCATAGCGTTTGGCGTCAGATGCTATGCGCCCCGCTAGCGTGTATGCGGAACCCGGCGAGACGCACGGACACCGCGCGGAGGCTGACACCAGACAGGTAATGTATAAATGCACACACTTCACATTTATACATTGTAGTGGTGGGCGTCTCGTTTCAAAATCGGCCACCGTACCGCTGCACACCCGACCAACCAACTTCGGCCCGACATCTTGTAGCATGCGCGATCGACAATGCAACCAATTTCTGTTTTGAAATTAATCGTCAGTCAGGCATGCACTTGGCAGAACTGATTTTCATCCAATTCGATAATTATCGAATTGGATGGTCGAGCGGCCACCAAGTCGCCTGCTGTATGCCCACAATTACATTAAATTCACCCTCACTTGTAATTGTGGCTGTGAAGCACATAATAGGTGTCTGCATCCCATTTCCTAGTTACTTTTCTGCTCCTGCTAAATTGCAGTTCTGTGTCAGTCATCTGCCTGCTGTGTACAGAACCCAGGAACTGTGAACAGGCCTGTCTGCCCAGCAACTAGTGACTCCTCACAACCAGACCTCCTGAGTCTGGGTTCGATCTGATTGGCCAGTGAAGCATACCCTGCTACAAGCAATGTACTTCCTGTTTATGTATAGATCAGACCTGACATGGAAGTTGCTGATCACAGATAAGTTGATGATGGGAAATGCTGTGCTGGGGAGTCTGGCGTGCAGAAAAGAGGCCCTGAAAGCTGCAGACTGCCCGATAATGAGCTAAAAGACAAGTATGGGGGGGGAGCTCTGTTGGTGGGCAGAAAAGGTGGGGGGGATCACTTGTGTGCTGAGTTGTGCGACCCTGCAGCAAGCCCTTAAAGGGAACCTTAACTGAACAGGGGGTAAAGAGTTTCACTTACCTGGGGCTATTACGAGCCCCCTGCAGCAGTCCTGTGCCCTCGGAGCTGCTCTGGAATCCTCCGGACCCCCGCTGTCACTTAGTTTCGTTTTTGACGACTCACCAGTCGGCCGGCCGCCATGCGTATTATTGGACGCATTCCCTACTGCAATTAGAGCTGTTGCGGACCGCAACGCGTACAAAAATGCGCGTAGATATGCGACAAATTTTTAACACTGCGGTCCTTAACCTCTTTCCGCCCACGTCACGCCGATGGCAGTGGCGGCAGCCCCAGGACCGCCTAACGCCGGTTGGCGTAAAGTTCTGGGGCCAGCTAATGCAGGAGATCGTGGGGGCGGAGCTCCGCCCCGACTTCAGTCTCCGAGCGGCTGTTGCCGCTCGGGAGACTGTTAGACGGCGTGATCGCCGTCTATTTCTATGTACAGCGCTGCGATCGGCAGCAGCGCTGTACTGGGGACAGCCGTGTCACACGGCTGTCCCCTGGGGGACAAGAGAGCGATCGGCTGTCATAGGCAGAAGCCTATGACAGCCGATCGCTGCAATTGGCTGGCTGTGGGGAGGGAGGAAACTTAGAGACAGGTATTTTTATTATAAAAAAAAAAAAACTGACATCAATATTTATAAAAAAATAAATAAACATCCCCCATGCGATCAGACCCCACCAACAGAGAGCTCTATTAGTGAGGAAAAAAGGGGGGGGATCAGTTGTGTGCTGTATTGTGCGGCCCTGCAGCTTGGCCTTAAAGCTGCAGTGGCCAATTTGACTAAAAATGGCCTGATCACTTGGGGGGGTTTAGCCCTGCAGTCCTCAAGAGGTTAAGTGGTTCTGTTGTTCAGGAAATGCTGTTGAAAACAAAGAAAACCCTGAGAATCCCCCATGGGGAGATGAACTGGTCCAAAATATGCCGGTTCTGTCAGGTTTTAACTGCCAACGGGTCATTATCTTGTAGTTAATCTCCTGAACACTGGAAGCGGTAGATGCAGGGCCGGATTTGTACTTTCCAGTGATCTAGGCCTGCTGTCTCCAAGACCCCCCCCCCAAAAAATATATTTTGTCTAACACTCTGGCTAGCGATCACTGGTTTGAATGGGCTCATTTCAGTTGTGCTGCTCTACCCCCCCCCCCATTCAACAAATAATTCCTGTAATTTGCGCTCCTGCCCGAATGTGCACAGCAGCTGCTGGTGTTCTGGGCATGCATAGTTGAGAAATGATGCTGATGTATGACCGGTACTTGTCCAGAATGCATAACACTGTACCGGCCATTGGCAGGAGCGAGAAATTACAGGGAGCGCAAGTGGCCAGAGCATATGCTGCTTCCTTGTCCTCTGTGTGACTGGCTGCAGTTGGAGCCACAGACAGGTGACAGGGAGCGCGAGTGGCCAGAGCATGCGCTGCTTCTTTGTCCTCTGTGCGACTGGCTGCAGTCAGAGCCACACACAGGTGACAGGGAGCACGAGTGGCCAGAGCATGCGCTGCTTCTTTGTCCTCTGTGCGACTGGCTGCAGTCAGAGCCACAGACAGGTGACAGGGCAGTGCAATGGAGAAAAGCCCATCCAAAACAGAGAACAGGTAAGTAGCAAACATCCTCTCAAGACCCACTTTGGATGTTCTGTTGTAATTATAGCGGACCTGAACTCAGAACTTCCTCTCTGCTCTAAAAGATACACAACAACATAACCTTTAAATAAAAACATTACTTTGTTACAGCTGATGCAAATCCTGCGATAAATCTGCAGTGTCTACTTCCTGCTTTTATGGAAGCAGACATATTTTTAACATCCTGTGCTTTTAAATGAGCTTAGATGTTGTGTCAGTCAGGTGACACAGTGTAGAGATCAAATTACAACTTGTGACACAGAGGAGGGGGAATTAGACAGGCTCTCGAAATACATACATGGTACATTTCTCTGTTTTCCTTCCGTCCTGTGCAATAGTTCAGCTCCACTTTAAAGCATCTGAATGACATTTATTTATATTTGCTGAACAATCTATGCATCTCTTTTGAATGCTGAATGTACATATGGTGGTGTGCTCTAACATATTGACAGTATACGGGAACAAAGTCTGAAGAAGGCTTATTAGCAGAAAGCTTATTCTTTTTCTTTTAAGCTAATAAATGGTATCATCCTGATTCAAAACTCTCTGCTTTTGCTGATGGCTAAGATGGTACAATGCTCTACTGCTACAGGAAAGCAGAAGGATGCCAAACCATACACACTAGCATAGAGGTAGTTACAGTTCAGGTGCAGTGCTGCTTGGATACCCCTTTTAAAAATCCGGATTGAATTCGGATCCAGATACCTAGATATCCGAATCGGATATCCGAGTTTGAAATTTTGGAACCCGAATCGGATATCCGAACCCAGTATCCCAGATATCCGCCTAGATTCGGATATCCGGTTAGAAAACTGGAAGTGGGTTTTAAATTGCCTTTAAAACATTTTTTAGGGTAAATGAGGCATGTAGCATCATGTTTTTTTTTAATGATGTGGGGACTTAAAATCCCCCCTCAGAAAAAAAATTCTCTCTCTCTCTCAGATGGCAAATCCGAGTTTGCTCGGATAGTGCTATTCGGATTTTAAAAAATATCCGAATTGCTATTCAAAGTTCGGATAGTGGAAAAAGTTTGGATTATCTGGGTAGTTCGGATACCCGAATATTGGATGAGCACCACTGCTCAGGTGTCCTTTAAAATGACAGTTTAGCAATGAAAGGGAAGAAAACAGAACATTTTTATTCTTGCAGGTCTCATAGATGGTAGGAGCTGGAGGACAGAAAATTAGTCAGGAAAGAGTTAACTAAGGAAGAAGAGACCACTGCTAGCTAAAAAAAACAGTCATAAATTAAGATTAGATACATTAATTAACAACTGCTGGGGTCAGTGTCAAAGCTGTAAAAGAAACTAGCAGAGCTCAGTGGTGATTGTGAGTGCCTGCATTAAAACTCAGCGGAACTTAATTCTATCTGTTTTGTAATGTAATTCTCTTTTATTTCTCACATCCACTTGTATGTCCATCATGCAGAAGAATGATTGTTATAACACATCAAGAAGTGAGAGAAAGAGAAGCAGGGTTTGGGGAACTCTGGAATTGAGCTATTAGTGCAGAGCAGGGCGCTGGATGGCTGCGCTGTGGGACCAGAAGAGATGATTTACTTTGACATATGACCTCTTCTCTCTCCAAGTCATGCTGCCCTTTTTACCTTATCTAATTTTATCGCCCTAGGCCGTGCCCTTTCTGGCCTTTCCAGAAATCCGGCCCTGGGTAGATGTTTTATGGGCATATATGCACATTGAGGTTCTCTGTGCACTAGAGAAAGTGACTCCCAAGTCTCTTTCCCATGCCGTGAAATAAGGTGAGGAATTGACATCCTGATTTTCTTTAATATATGCCTTGTTGATCAATGTCTTCCGTAAGGGATTGGTAGCTTGACACACACTTTCAAATTCTGTATGGCTCCTCATAGAGGCTGGTTTAACTCCCATAGCTTGTAAGAAATGTCTAATTTGTATGTTACCCCACCAGTCTTGCCTGGCATTGCTGTACCTATCTCTAAGCTCCTCAAAAGTGGGCCATCCATTAGAGTAACAGAAATCGAGTGCTCTGGTAGGGCCCGCAGCCTTCCAGTGCCGCAGAATGATACCCCACAGAGCAGCCATGTTGGAAATCAGGATTATGATTTCTTAAAGAACACATCCAAGGTGCATAAAAATCAAAAACACACTTACCTGGGGCTTTCTCCAGCCCCTGGCAGCCGTCCTGTGCCCTTCCTGCAGCTCTGCTCCCCGCCGGTGGCCCGGGGTCCCCTCCGGTATAGGAGGCCTACTTGTGCTCCAACGTGCGGCTCACGTAGTCGTGCTGATGTCATCCGGACTTTACTGCGTAAGTGCAGTAGTTCTGCGCCTGCACAGTACAATCTGGATGACGTGAGTGCGACATGGTGAAGCGCAAGCAGATGCTCACCTGGCGAGGTCGGCATCTGCACCAGAGGGGACCGGGAGCCATCGGAGCTGCGGCGAAGGCACAGGACGGCGGCCAGAGGCAGGAAAAAGCCCCAGGTAATTAGATTTTTGATTTTTATGCTCCTCGGACCTTCCCTTTAACCATTTTTCAGAGAATACGAATGATAACACAAAAACCTTTCACTCAAGGTTAGTGGTTGGCTGAAAATATTTAATTTCAAACAACTATGTTTACTATTTTCAAATCCTAATCTCTCCACAAATAACCCACATGACCCTGCTCAAAAGTTTGCATAACTTGCTGATTTGGCCTGATAACATGCACACAAGTTGACACAAACAGATTAAAGGTGACCATCTTCACCTATGATCTGTCTCCTTGTAAGCAGTGGGTGTGTATAAAAGGTCAATGGTTTCTGGACTCCTGACAGACCCCTCCATCTTTCATCCAGTGCTGCACTGATGTTTTTTGGGATTAATTGAGGATTTTAAATAATGGCGAAAGCGAAAAAAATGCAGTGTTCAAACTCTAATCAAGAAGTGTAAAATATGGTTTCTATTGAAACCAAACCAATGTCAGGTAGACCAACTAAAATTTCAGCCACAACTGCCAGATAAGTTGTTCGGGTTGCTAAGAAAACCCCACAGATAACAACGCGGATGTGAAGTGAAAAACGAACTATAACAAGTAACTTGTCTATATATCTTATCTAAAGTTTAGGTAGTTTACACAGCAAATCTAGCTGCAAACAGCTTCAAAAGTGTATGATTATTTATTGCTGTGATACAATGAGGGCAGCCATGTTCTGTTTGTCACACAAAAACTGAGGCAAGCTGATGGCATCTCCAGTCCTCAGCCTGTGGAAAATTTCACTCCCCCCTCCTCCTCCCTCCTCCCCTCTGCCTCTGAAATCTCTGGCTAGTAACCTCCTCCTCCTCCTGCCCAGACTGAGCTCCCATAAGCCCTTGTTACCTGGGACTGAGTGCCGAGGCTCTCTGAAAAGCTGTGGGTTTATAGAGAATTTGAGTATTAAAACAAAACAAAAAAAGTATTTAGCTTGAGAAATGCCCTATAAACTATATGAAAGGAACACAATTATGCAATGAGTAAAAGTTTATCTCGGATCCACTTTAAGGCAAAATACAGTACTCTGAAAAAAATGTGGTATGGCAGTTTCAAGATGCACAATAAGTAGAGATGGGCCGAAGTATTCGCCAAGCAAATTTTTTGCCGCGAATATTGTGTATTTGCATTCGCCTCCTCAGGCGAATACATGGTGGATTCGATCCTGCCCCCTATACATCATCATTGAGCTAAAAGTTGACCCCTTACCTCACGGTCAGCAGACACATGGCAGCCAATCAGCACCCCCTCCTGGACCCCCCACCACGCTATAAAAACGCTAGGACGGCAGCCATCTTAGAGTCATTCTGTGGCTGCAGAGTTAGTGAGAGCAGGGAGAGAGCTACTGCACATAGGGAAAACATTAGCTAGGTCTCTGTTCTGTGTCCTCAGTGCAGATTCTTGCTGCTACCACATTGTCCTGAACAGCCAAGCCCTTCTTAGGGCTGATACGTTTTTTTTCTTGGTTTTGTATTGCTCTTCTGTGGCCAATTTACAAGTTAGCTGTTGGAGACAGGTCTGCTGGTCCTAGTAGTGCACTGACCATATAACCCAACTTCACACCACTACTGGCATCTAGTATCCACTGGCCCCTGTATAAAACCTCAGTGCAGTAGGAGACAGGTTTGCTAGTCCTAGTACTGCACTGACCCTAACCCAGTAATCCTTCACACCACTACTGGCATCTAGTATCCACTACTGGCCCCCGTATAAGACATACGTTCTGTTGGAGACAGGTCTGCTCTACTGGTCCTAGTACTGCACTGACCCTAACCCAATAGTCCTTCACCACCACTACTGGCATCTAGTATCCACTACTGGCCCCTGTATAAGACATCAGTGCTGTTGGAGACAGGTCTGCTCTACTGGTCCTAGTACTGCACTGACCCTAACCCAATAGTCCTTCACCACCACTACTGGCATCTAGTATCCACTACTGCCCCCTGTATAAGGCCTCAGTGCAGAATCAGTGGTTTTTCTGGTCACTTAACTGTCATTGAACTACTTCAGCCTGACCATAGAGGCTGGAAAACCGTGATCGCTGCACTCCCACGATTGTGTGCACAAGTACGGTGGCCACTACACAAAGATTGCCGCCAAGAGGACTAACATTTATGTCCTGGAGGAACTTGTAAAAACAAAAGATATGCTCACCTGATGTAATCACTAAAGGTCTTTGTGGTTGTTTGTGGACTGCAGTGGGTTAAACGTGGTGTTTCGAGTGCAGTATGAAACAGACATAACCCTTCCACTACCTGATTGACATGTCCACATGCCGGATGTTTTAAAGCACTTTATTCCACCAATTTAAGAATGTAATGTGATTTCTGCCCTTTAGCGATTAAAACACGACTCTGTCAACTCCGTAACACCGACCCTACTGTGAAGCATGGTGGATTGCTGTTTTGGGGATGTACAAAGGCACCGGAAATTTGGTCAAAATTGATGGCAATATGAATGCAGTAAGTTATCAGAAAATACTGGAGTAAAAATTGCACTTATCAGCCAGGAAGCTGAGCATGGGACGTATTGGACATTCCAACATGACAATGATCCAAAACACAAGGCCAAGTCGATCTGTCATCGACTGCTGGCTAAAGCAATGTAAAATGAAGGTTCTGGAGTGGCCGCCATCTGTGGGGAAAGTAAAAAAAATAATAATTGTTATTCAGCAAATTATTTGGCATATATGTGTCTGAGCGGTGTCTTATTCAGCATCAGCAATTTAAGTAAACAAAGTGTGTGTGTCTCCAGGTAAACAAGTACTTTGCCCACTTAAGCAAGTCTTGGTGTCCGAACAGCTAGTCAGCAAAACTTTTTGTCCACCTAAGTCCAATGTCCAGTTTGTATTGACTCAAGCTTGTTTACCTGAGTGTGTTGAGGACAAAGGTGGCTGAGATCTGGAGGACAACACCCGAACAATTGCGAGCGGAGTCTTTATCTGCAGCCATTGTCGGTCAACTGCTCTAGACGTTTGAACTACCGTGCATAATTGAAGCTAAGTAACTTCCATCAATTAATATTAATTCATATGCTCATAGCTCTCAACTGTCCCTCTTTTGGAGGGACAGTCCCTCTTTGGGAGCTCTGTCCCTCTTTCCTCCTCATGTGTCCCTCTTTCAGGACTTTGTCCCTCTTTCTATGTAAATAAATATATATTTCTCTTCTACAAAATGTGTTTGATTGACTCTAAACTTTATTCCCATCCTTTAAATTGATATATTACTAATTTTAAAATGTTAATATGAAGGAAAATGAACAAGGATAGAAAGGACCAGTGTGGTTTGAATTATAAAACAACATATTTTTCTTATGAAATCTTCATGCAATGTGTGACTAGGGGTGTGACAGGACATGATCAGGGGTGTGGCAGGGGTGCAGGGGCAAACCCAGGATTTTCAAGGGAGGTGTTCCTGAAAGATTTTCCTCAGTCACGCACAATACAGTATACGTAGGACATCATGCTGGATAGTACACATAATGCAATTTCCTGTCCGTCTGACCGACCGACAACGGGATTGATCAGGAGCAGTTTGGATACAGATAATAATGAGGACAGCTGACATTGGTAATTAAAGGGAAAGTAAAACATTCACACAACAGGGCTGTGCTCATACCTGACTCTGTTAATTTAACCATCCTGGCGGTATGGACGAGCTCAGCTCGTTCATCACCGCCGGAGGCTGCCGCTCAGGCCCTGCTGGGCCGATTTGCACCAAATAAAGAGCAGCACACGCAGCCGGCACTTTGCCAGCCGCGTGTGCTGCCCGATCGCCGCCGCTCTGCGGCGATCCGCCGCGAGCAGCGGCGAAAGAGGGTCCCCCCAGCCGCCTGAGCCCAGCGTAGCCGGAACAAAAAGTTCCGGCCAGCGCTAAGGGCTGGATCGGAGGCGGCTGACGTCAGGATGTCGGCTGACGTCCATGACGTCACTCCGCTCGTCGCTATGGCGACGGTGTAAGCAAAACAAGGAAGGCCGCTCATTGCGGCCTTCCTTGTTTATTCTGGGCGCCGGAGGCGATCAGAAGAACGCCTCCGGAGCGCCCTCTAGTGGGCTTTCATGCAGCCAACTTTCAGTTGGCTGCATGAAATAGTTTTTTTTTAATTTAAAAAAAACCCTCCCGCAGCCTCCCTGGCGATCTTATCAGAACGCCAGGGTGGTTAAGTTCATTAGAGCTGCTCCATGCTCTGTACACACGCTGCTGCTCCATGCTCTGTACACACGCTGCTGCTCCATCCAAAGTCAACTGTAGCAGGGAAAGAAAGGGGGCGGGGCTGTGAGCTGCAGGATACCTGCAGATATTCCGGTGTCTCAACTTGTGCCTGTCCCCAGACACTGCACTGGCCCTGGCCTGAGGGGGGATTCTGGGCAGCTGTAATCCCCCCCCCCCCCCCCCCTGCGTTTGCCTATGGGGTGTGTCATAAGTGCTCCTCTTTCTCAACTCAAAAAGCTGGGAGGTATATATACTTTCTTTGTATATTATGAATATGTGTTTCCTTTGTATGCTCTTTGAGAACTCTATATTTATTCAATGTAACTTTATTCTGGCCCAGCTGTCTTTGTTCTCAATCCTACGGTAGTGTTGACACTGTATATTTATAGGTAAACTTTAGTGAATTGCATTCTCAATGTAAGATTGAGCTGCTGTTTGCTTCCTTAGCTTTGCTAAACACCATATCTCAGTCTCCTGACCTTAATATATTTGAGAGGAGACCTTCATGCAAGATAGCCCAAGAATGTAAGGGAACTGGAGGCTTTTTGCGAGGAAGAATTGGAAGCTTTACCCTCTGAGAAGACAAAGAGACTCATCCACAGCTACCACAAAAGACTCCCAAGCTGTCATTGATGTTAAAGGGGGCAACATTCGGTATTAAGAAATTAGGGTGTGTAAACTTTTGATCAGGGTCATTTGGGTGGTTGGTGTAGTGATTATGATTTAAAAAGAGTAAGCACAGTTGTTTGACAATACAGTAAATGGCTTCAACCAAACACTAACTATAAGCGAATGAAAAGATTTTGTGTTATTCATATTCTCTGGAAAATGGTTAAAAAAGGATACCTGTGGTGACATGATGAGATAGACATGTGTATGTACGGTGCCAAGCACACAAATAACTATGCTGTGTTCCTTTTTTTCTTTCTCTGCCTGAAAGAGTTAAACATCAGGTATGTAAGTGGCAGTTCTGAGTCAGTACTGGGTTAGACTACAGTGTGACCCTCACTGATAAGAAATTACAACTATTAAGCCCCATCTACACAATACGATTCTTTGTACGATTCTATTTACGATCCGATTAAATCCGACATGTCCGATCGGGATTCGATTCAATTCGTCGAATCCAGATCGGACATGTCGGATTTAATCGTATCGTAAATAGAATCGTAATCGAATCGCACAAAGAGTCTTATCGTGTAGATGGGGCTTAAAACACTTTACTAGCAGAAAATGGCTTCTGAGAGCAGGGAGGAGATAACAAGGGTCAATAGTTCATAGATTTTAGCTCTGGCATGCTTCAATGAATGTATCATTGAGCACAAACAATGAAACAGTAAAAACTTAAAAAGTAGACTTAAATATAAAATAAAACAGTGGAATATCTTAAAAAGTTGTTTTTAGGAGATGAAGGATAGATACAATTGTTTATTTCATTAGTTTATTTTCACCTCGGGTGTCCTTTAAGATATCATAAATCCTGCCAGGGTTTGTAAACTTATGAGCACAACTGTAAAATGACATGGAGGAAGTGCAACGTATAAAATACATGGCATACAGCTGGGAACATCAGACTTGGAGAAGGACTTAGGAATACTGGTTGATAAAAAGTTAAGTAATCGTATATAATGCCAAGCAGCAGCAACTAAATCAGAATCAAAATCAGAATGAATTTTATTTCGCCAAGTAAGTTTGCACCTACAAGGAATTTGTCTTGGCAGTTGCTTAAAGGGACACTTAAGCCAGAAAAAAAAATGAGTTTTACTCACCTGGGGCTTCTACCAGCCCCCTGCAGCAGTCCTGTGCCCTCGCAGCCACTCACTAATCCTCTGGTCCCCCGCTGCCAGCTAGTTTCGTTTTTGCCGACAGGCCCGTCAGGACTGGTCACGCGTAGCTTTTTCCGCATTCCCGACTACAATTAGCGCTATTGCGGGCCGCAACGCGTACAAAAATACGCGTTGCCGCATATCTATGCGATCGTAATGCGGCAACGCGTGTTTTTGTACGCGTTGCGGCACGCAATAGCGCTAATTGTAGTCGGGAATGCGGAAAAAGCTACGCGTGACCAGTCCTGACGGGCCTGTCGGCAAAAACGAAACTAGCTGGCAGCGGGGGACCAGAGGATTAGTGAGTGGCTGCGAGGGCACAGGACTGCTGCAGGGGGCTGGTAGAAGCAGAACTAGCTGGCAGCGGGGGACCAGAGGATTAGTGAGTGGCTGCGAGGGCACAGGACTGCTGCAGGGGGCTGGTAGAAGCCCCGGGTGAGTAAAACTCTTTTTTTTTTTCTGACTTAAGGTTCACTTTAACAAACACACACAAAAACAATACAAGGACAGACAGGTGTGTATATTACAAGTCAAGGACAGTATGTAAGTATAGTGGCAGTAAACAATGTGCGAATTGTTCATTTACAGTTCTGTGCTGATTACATTCAAGTCCTAGCAGCTCTAGCGGGGTTCTGCATTTAGTATGGCTACCGCTTGAGGAAAAAAGCTGTTCCTGTGTCTAGAGGTTTTGGTAGCGATTGACCGGAATCTTACTCCTGAAGGCAAGAGCTGGAAGATGGAGTGAGCTGGGTCAGAGGGGTCAGAGGCAAATTTGGTTGCTCTCTTTCTGCACCTGCTAGCGTAAAGCTCCTGCAGGGAAGGTAAGCTACAGCCAATTATCCTTTCAACTGTTCGGATGATGCGCTGCAGCCTCCCCTTTTCTAATTTTGAGCAGGAGCCAAACCATACAGTCATAGATGATGTTATGGTGGATTCGATGATTGCAGTGTAGAAATGCACCATTAAATTTTGAGGTAGGCCAAACTTTTTCAGCTGCCGCAGATGGTACATTCTCTGTTGTGTTTTCTTGACAATAGTGGCAGTGTTGTTGTCCCATTTTAGGTTGTTTGAGATTGTGGACCCAAGAAACTTGAATGACTCTACCTGGGTTATTGTGGATCCATTTATGGTTAAGCGGAGGTGCTGGGGGGGGGGGGGGGGGGGGGGGGGGAGATCTCCTGAAGTCTATTATCATCTCCATGGTTTTGAGAGCATTTAGTTCCAAGTTGTTGCTGCTGCACCAGGAGGAAAGCTGTCCCACCACCTGCCTGTATGCAGGCTCATCCCCGTTTTGTATGAGACCAACTACTGTTGTGTCGTCTGCAAACTTCAGAACCTTAACAGATGGATCTGTGGAGATGCAGTCATTGGTGTAAAGTGAGTAGAGCAGTGGGGAAAGCACACAGCCCTGGGGTGCACCAGTACTGACGGTCAGAGAGCTTGATGTGTGCTTCCCAAGTCCAACGCGCTGTCTTCTCTCTTTAAGCCTCATCTACACGGTACAATTTTCCGTCAGATTGGATCTATTAGACAGATTTATTAGTCAATTTCCAACCGGTCCAATTGGATTTTGTTTGGATTTGGGGTACTTATCAAAGCAAAATCTATCGCAAAATTGATCTGAAACAATTTGGACGTTTACACACAATGCAATTTCTTATTAGATCTATAGTATCTAATAGATCCTGTTGTCCTATGTAAAGATAGAATAAAATATTTACACGAATGTAAAGCCTCATCTTTACAGTACAATTTTCTGTCAGATCGGATCTATTAGACGGATATATTAGATAATTTCCAACCGATCCAATCGGATTGCGTTAGATTTTGCAATAGATTTTGGGTATTTATCAAAGCACAATCTATCGCAAAATTGATTTGAAACGTCCACAATTGATTTGGACGTCCACAAACGATGCAATTTCTTATTAGAGCTATCTAATCTATCTGATGTAAAATTATACCTTGTAGATGAGGCTTTATACATGGCACACACCATGCAATTTCCTGACAGATAGTATCAATAATTTCCAACAGGTCCAATGTGATTTCCAATTGTTTTCCTGATCGATTTGCTCATCAGTTCTATACAAAATTGATCAGAAAAACAATAGGAAATCAGATTGGACCTGTCGGAAATAATCGATTCGACAAATCTGATGGGAAATTGCATGGTGTGTACCAGGCATAAGAGGTGTACTCACTTATGCGAGATACTGTAAATACATAATAACAATAATATTGTCTATATCTCATAAAGGGTATAACAACCTCATATCTATCAGAGATTGCAGAACTAACTCATAGGCTGGGCTCAGTTTGCCATCTGCCATCACCGCTTTGTTCTGTGAATATTGAGTAGAAAGGGGGCGGGGCCAGGATCTCCCCCGGGACCGTCGCCTCACCTGCTCCCGCCATTGTTAGCTTGCGTTGCTAGGAGACAGGCTTCTTCCTAACAAATTTAGAGTCAGAATCAACACAGGGAATAAGTGATGCTTCCACGACCATTCATTCACTACAAGCAACTCTCAGAGGAGCACAAAGCTATTTATAATCCAATATTGTTACAAACTTTGCCAGCAGAGTCACACCTGGAACAAGCATGCAGCCAGCAGAGTCACACCTGGAACAAGCATGCAGCCAGGGGAGTCACACCTGGAACAAGCATGCAGCCAGCAGAGTCACACCTGGAACAAGCATGCAGCCAGCGGAATCACACCTGGAACAAGCATGCAGCCAGCAGAGTCACACCTGGAACAAGCATGCAGCCAGGGGAGTCACACCTGGAACAAGCATGCAGCCAGCAGAGTCACACCTGAAACAAGCATGCAGCCAGGGAAGTCACACCTGGAACAAGCATGCAGCCAGCGGAATCACACCTGGAACAAGCATGCAGCCAGCAGTCACACCTGGAACAAGCATGCAGCCAGCAGAGTAACACCTGGAACAAGCATGCAGCCAGCAGAGTCACACCTGGAACAAGCATGCAGCCAGCAGAGTCACACCTGGAACAAGCATGCAGCCAGCAGAGTCACACCTGGAACAAGCATGCAGCCAGCAGAGTCACACCTGGAACAAGCATGCAGCCAGCAGAGTCACATCTGGAACAAGCATGCAGCCAGCAGAGTCACACCTGGAACAAGCATGCAGCCAGCAGAGTCACATCTGGAACAAGCATGCAGCCAGCGGAATCACACCTGGAACAAGCATGCAGCCAGCGGAATCACACCTGGGACAAGCATGCAGCCAGCAGAGTCACACCTGGAACAAGCATGCAGCCAGAGGAGTCACACCTGGAACAAGCATGCAGCCAGAGGAGTCACACCTGGAACAAGCATGCAGCCAGAGGAGTCACACCTGGAACAAGCATGCAGCCAGCGGAATCATACCTGGAACAAGCATGCAGCCAGCGGAATCACACCTGGACCAAGCATGCAGCCAGCGGAGTCACACCTGGAACAAGCATGCAGCCAGCGGAATCACACCTGGAACAAGCATGCAGCCAGCGGAGTCACACCTGGAACAAGCATGCAGCCAGCGGAATCACACCTGGAACAAGCATGCAGTCAGCGGAGTCACACCTGGAACAAGCATGCAGCCAGCGGAGTCACACCTGGAACAAGCATGCAGCCAGCAGAGTCACACCTGGAACAAGCATGCAGCCAGCAGAGTCACACCTGAAACAAGCATGCAGCCAGGGAAGTCACACCTGGAACAAGCATGCAGCCAGCGGAATCACACCTGGAACAAGCATGCAGCCAGCAGTCACACCTGGAACAAGCATGCAGCCAGCAGAGTCACACCTGGAACAAGCATGCAGCCAGCAGAGTCACACCTGGAACAAGCATGCAGCCAGCAGAGTCACACCTGGAACAAGCATGCAGCCAGCAGAGTCACATCTGGAACAAGCATGCAGCCAGCGGAATCACACCTGGAACAAGCATGCAGCCAGCGGAATCACACCTGGGACAAGCATGCAGCCAGCAGAGTCACACCTGGAACAAGCATGCAGCCAGCAGAGTCACACCTGGAACAAGCATGCAGCCAGCGGAATCAAACCTGGGACAAGCATGCAGCCAGCGGAGTCACACCTGGAACAAGCATGCAGCCAGAGGAGTCACACCTGGAACAAGCATGCAGCCAGAGGAGTCACACCTGGAACAAGCATGCAGCCAGAGGAGTCACACCTGGAACAAGCATGCAGCCAGCGGAATCATACCTGGAACAAGCATGCAGCCAGCGGAATCACACCTGGACCAAGCATGCAGCCAGCGGAGTCACACCTGGAACAAGCATGCAGCCAGCGGAATCACACCTGGAACAAGCATGCAGCCAGCGGAGTCACACCTGGAACAAGCATGCAGCCAGCGGAATCACACCTGGAACAAGCATGCAGTCAGCGGAGTCACACCTGGAACAAGCATGCAGCCAGCGGAGTCACACCTGGAACAAGCATGCAGCCAGCAGAGTCACACCTGGAACAAGCATGCAGCCAGCAGAGTCACACCTGGAACAAGCATGCAGCCAGCGGAGTCACACCTGGAACAAGCATGCAGCCAGCGGAGTCACCTGGGACAAGCATGCAGCCAGCGGAATCACACCTGGAACAAGCACTCAGCCAGGGGAGTCACACCTGGAACAAGCATGCAGCCAGAGGAGTCACACCTGGAACAAGCATGCAGCCAGAGGAGTCACACCTGGAACAAGCATGCAGCCAGTGGAATCATACCTTGGACAAGCACACAGCCAGCGGAATCACACCTGGAACAAACATGCAGCCAGCGGAATCACACCTGGAACAAGCATGCAGCCAGCAGAGTCACACCTGGAACAAGCATGCAGCCATCCAGCGGAGTCACAACTGGAACAAGCATGCAGCCAGCAGAGTCACGCCTGGAACAAGCATGCAGCCAGCGGGGTTACACCTGGAACAAGCATGCAGCCAGCGGAGTCACACCTGGAACAAGCACGCAGCCAGCGGAATCACACCTGGAACAAGCATGCAGCCAGCGGAATCACACCTGGGACATGCATGCAGCCAGCGGAGTCACACCTGGGACAAGCTTGCAGCCAGCGGAGTCACATCTGGAACAAGCATGCAACCAGCGGAGTCACACCTGGAACAAGCATGCAGCCAGCAGAGTCACACCTGGAACAAGCATGCAGCCAGCAGAGTCACACCTGGAACAAGCATGCAGCAAGCAGAGTCACACCTGGAACAAGCATGCAGCCAGCGGAGTAACATCTGGGACAAGCATGCAGCCAGCGGAATCACACCTTGGACAAGCATGCAGCCAGTGGAGTCACACCTGGGACAAGCATGTAGCCAGCGGAGTCACACCTGGAACAAGCATGCAGCCAGTGGAGTCACACCTGGGAAAAGCATGCAGCCAGTGGAGTCACACCTGGGACAAGCATGCAGCCAGTGGAGTCACACCTGGGACAAGCATGCAGCCAGTGGAGTCACACCTGGAACAAGCATGCAGCCAGCAGAGTCACACCTGGAACAAGCATGCAGCAAGCAGAGTCACACCTGGAACAAGCATGCAGCCAGCGGAGTAACACCTGGGACAAGCATGCAGCCAGCGGAATCACACCTTGGACAAGCATGCAGCCAGTGGAGTCACACCTGGGACAAGCATGCAGCCAATGGAGTCACACCTGGGACAAGCATGTAGCCAGCGGAGTCACACCTGGAACAAGCATGCAGCCAGTGGAGTCACACCTGGGACAAGCATGCAGCCAGTGGAGTCACACCTGGGACAAGCATGCAGCCAGTGGAGTCACACCTGGAACAAGCATGTAGCCAGCGGAGTCACACCTGGAACAAGCATGCTGCCAGCGGAATCACACCTTGGACAAGCACGCAGCCAGCGGAGTCATGCCTGGAACAAGCATGTAGAAAGCAGACTTAAAGAGGAACTTCAGCCTAAACAAACATACTGTCATTAAGTTACATTAGTTATGTTAATTAAAATAGACAGGTAATATAATCTCTTACCCATCCTGTTTTAAAAGAACAGGCAAATGTTTGTGATTTAATGGGGCCATCTTTTTGGTTGAAAGGAGGTGACAGGAAGCATGAGGCACAGTTCCAACTGTCCTGTGTCCTGATCAACACCCCCCCCCCCTCAGCACCACCAGTTGCTAGGCAACGAGAACAACATCAGAAATCCCATCATGCTTTGCACACCATCAGGGGAAAAATGCCCGGGCAGTTTTCTTTGATGGGGCAGAGCTTAGCTTCTGTGCAGCTAAAAATAAGGCTTTGGTAAGAAAAACATTTCTGATGCTGTGAAACTGTTAACCTTTTTCCGACCGCGTCACGCCGATGGGCGTGGCCGCAGCGGCAGCCCCAGGACCGCCTAACGCCGATTGGCGTAAAGTCCTGGGGCTGTAATTTGCATGAGACCGCGCGCACGCTGCGCGCGCATCTCATGCTTGGAGGGCGGAGCTCCGCCCCCTCTTCAGTCTCCGAGCGGTTAGATGGCGATCACGCCGTCTATTTACACTGTGCAGCACTGCAATCAGCAGCAGCGCTGCACTGGGGACAAGAGAGCGATCGGCTCTCATAGGCAGAAGCCTATGACAGCCGATCGACGTAATTGGCTGGCTGTGGGGAGGGAGGGAACGGTTTTAAAGAAACAGGGATTTTTATTAATAAAAAACAAACAATAATATTTATTATAAAAAAAACAAACATGGGGGGAGCGATCAGACCCCACCAACAGAGAGCTCTGTTGGTGGGGAGAAAAGGGGGGGGGGGGATCACTTATGTGCAGTGTTGTGCAGCCCTGTAGCTTGGCCTTAAAGCTGCAGTGGCCAATTTTACTAAAAATGGCCTGGTCACTAGGGGGGTTTAGCCCTGCAGTGCTCAAGAGGTTAAAGAAACACCAAGCCTTTTCAGTGCTGCTGAGTAGATTTTTAGTCTGGAGGTTCACTTATAGGTTTTTTTTGTAGGAACAGCACAAAGTCTTTATTCTTCAGTACTATAAAATCTTCTCGATTGCCGTTGTGAAATGTAGACAATTCAATACAAAGATCCACTTTCCAGAACCATAGGTTGCCTGTGTTTCACGGCCATAAGCTGCCTCCTCAGAGGCACACAAATATATAGATGTTAGGGTAGAACCAGGGTTAGAGAGCCGCAATCTGAGATGAAAAGTAATCCCGAGAAGTGCTGTCCACAATAGCAAACAGGAGAATGCAGGATCCTGTAAAGTGGATCTTTGTATTGAATTGTCTACATTTCACAACGGCAATCAAGAAGATTTTATAATACTGAAGAATAAAGACTTTGTGCTGTTCCTACAAAAAACCCTATAGTCTTAAGGCTGTTTTGTGTGTATTCATTGCATAGTGGGGTGGAACTATACTTAAATATTTTATCTGTGAATTTGCTGATATTTATGCAGAAAGCAGAGCCACACCAGGAACAAGCATGTAGCCAGCGGTGTCACACCTGGAACAAGCATGCGGCAAGTAGCGTCACACCAGGAACAAGCATGCAGCAAGCAGAGTAACACCTGGAACAAGCATGCAGCCAGCGGAGTCACAACTGCAACAAGCATGCAGCCAGCAGAGTCACACCCGGAACAAGAGTGCGGCAAGTAGCGTCACACCTGGAACAAGCACGCAGCAAGCAGAGTCACACCTGGAACAAGCATGCAGCCAGTGGAGTCACACCCGGAACAAGCATGCAGCCAGCGGTGTCACACCCGGAACAAGCATGCTGTAAGTAGCGTCACACCTGTAACAAGCATGCAGCAAGCAGAGTCACACCTGGAACAAGCATGCAGTCAGCGGATTCACACCTGAAACAAGCATGCAGTCAGTGTAGTCACACCTGGAACAAGCATGCAGCCAGCAGAGTAACACCTGGAACAAGCATGCAGACAGCATAATCACACCTGGAACAAGCATGTAGCCAGCAGAGTCACACCTGGAACAAGCATGCAGTCAGCGGATTCACACCTGGAACAAGCATGCAGCCAGCAGAGTCGTTTCGGGGCCCCGTGGGGTCCCCTTTGTCAAGGCAATACAGACAGAATGGTTACCATTCTGTCTGTATTGCCTTGACAAAGGGGACCCCACGGGGCCCCGAAAGGACTCGTTGGTGTAATGGAATGGAATTGTGTCACATTGGCTGAATAAAAGTCTGGAATTTGATTCCTGGAGTGTGCGGACCTTCTTGGATTTTCTGTTGCTCCTCTACAAGTGAGTATGGCAAGAGCTGGGAGCTCGTGGCACGGGCCAGCATCCCGTTCGGCTTCCGGATGTGCCTGTTGCGGGGAGGCAGAGACATGGTCACAGCTGGAAACGCGCCACAGATTAAGGTCTGCGCTGAAGTGAATGGGAAGCTGAGGAGGCCACTGAGGACCGCCTGCCCTCAGTTTCTGGGGGAGCTGTGGAGGGAGTACAGGAGGGCTCGCTGCATTTCCGCGCTCCTGCTGAACATGCAGGAGGAGGTGTCACGCTGGTGCTGCTGCTCTGACCACCCTGCTGCAGCTTCTTGCACAGCTCGTGCTCCTTCCAGTGGTGAATCCGCAAATGGAAATGGAGCCTATGCTTCCCAGCTTTTTTAAGATCTCTCCCTCTCCGCACTTGTACATCGCATGTGTTGCAAAAGGCAACGCATTCATTTGCGGCAGGCTGGTGGAAAAACTGCCACACAGCTGCGGTGAACATTTCCTTATGGGTTGAAGGGGGTGCAGATGTCCCCCTGGTTGGGTGGTGGCTTCAGTAGTGGGCTGTGGCTGCCACATCCACAGACCACTGGTGATCCTGGCCCTGCCAGCCACGCTGTGCTGCCCCACCCTCTGTCGTCTTTGCTCCACTGCCTCTTCCTCCGAACTGACATCAGAGATATGTGGACAGTGGCGTAGCTAAGGAGCTGTGGGCCCCGGTGCAAGTTTTACATTGGGGCCCCCCAAGCACTCTATACATAACAATTGATACGGTGCACCAAAACCTGCCAATGGCAACTACAGTGTCAGAGGTGCAAGAAGGGGATGGGGAGCAGCTTGTTAATGATTACCACTATTCAAACTATCTGTAGAAGTGATTATTATGAGCACAGGACCAATAGAAAGCTAATACTGAAGTTGAGGGAGGGCCCCTCTGGCCCCGATGCGGTCGCAACCTCTGCAACCCCTATTGCTACGCCCCTGCATGTGGAACAAAAACAGTCTGCCCACTCATCCTCAAACAACTCCTCCTCTTACCCCACGACCTCTTCCGCTTCAACATCCCACCAGGCCTCAGGAACACCTCCACTTGCTCCAAAGCTACCCCCAACAACGTCCCTGAACCTGGGCGCTGCCTCTAAGCAACAGACGCATCCAAAAGCTGTACGGGATGCTGGCCCGTGCCATGTGCTCCTACCATACTTGTTCGTCGTGGAGGTGACCAACATGTGTGCACTCCTGCAGTATGGAATCCTAGAATGGCGTAGCCACCATTACTTCTCTAGGACAGAAATTGCAGCACTGCATGAGTACGTAGTGCAGAATGTGCCCCGTGTGGTCAATCACTTGGTGGGCGACCAGGTCCTTCTCACTATGGTTTCCTGAAGCAGCTGCTATGGACAGGACCACTACCTGTCCTTCATTTGCCACTGGGTCACCCTCGTGGAAGGGGGTGATAAGTTACACAGTTGTTGGTGGTGAGGGGAAATCCAGCAGCCTCCTTTGATCCCATTCCCTCTGTAAATGTAGGCACACAAATATACCTGCCTCAGCAGTAGCGTGGAGCACCGCCACTTCCATCCTGCTGGTGCAGAGGTACCTGCGCACCTACCCGGGGATGGAGGATGTGCTGCAAAGGGCATGCACATTTCCACCACTCACCCCCTGGAAGTCTATGACTTTTTAGGCGAAAGCGATACAGACAACAACTCTGAAAGAGAAAAGAGGTCATAAGGATTCGGAAACTGGAGAGGGAGTAGGAAAACAAGAGAGAGGAATTTAAAAAGGAACTCCAGTGAAAATAATGTAGTAAAAAAAGTGCTTCATTTTTTACCATAATTATGTATAAATGATTTAGTCAGTGTTTGCTCATTGTAAAATCTTTCCTCTCCCCGATTTACTTTCTGACATTTATTACATGGTGACATTGTTACTGTGGGCAGGTTATGTAGCTGCTGCTAGCTGTTTTGGCTGTTAGAGACAGTTGTAAACAGCTAATTCCTGTCTGTGAGCCTTGTTACATTGTAACAAACTGCCAAAAGTACCGCAGTACTCATAACTTCAGAACTTCTTGTGGGAGGGGTTTCAGCACAAAATCAGTCATACAGCGCCCCCTGATGGTCTGTTTGTGAAAAGGAATAGATTACTCATGTAAAAGGGCGTATCAGCTACTGATTGGTATAAAGTTAAATTCTAGACTGGAGTTTCTCTTTAAAGCCTATTTCAATGGTTCAACCACTGAGGGGGTATATTATGTTGTATGGTATATATATATATATATATATATATATATATATATATATATATATATATATATATATATATATTTTATATTGTGTGTGACTACAATATTTTTTTGCATTTTATTGTATAGTATATGTGTATGTATACTCATCCAACTTTTATGGAGCACTGAGCGCCTCTCTTTTCTGATGTCTGTAGGCACTTGATTTGGCCTGAGGAAGTGGGCGTTGCCTGTGCTTAATAATAAACATTTCTGCTCAAAGTGAGTTGTCGTCTATGAGGTAAGCCACCTCAACCTTTTAGTTTTTAGTGTTTTTAACTCTTTTATACTCCATTGGGTGCCTCTTTACTCCCTTCTGTGTCATACTCCCCTCCACGTTCCAGTGAGGGGAGTCCCATGCACCAAACTTGAGGGGGAATCCACACCATGAGGTTTTTAGAGTGCATGAGGTTCTTTACCAAGAGAGTGACCGCCCCCAGGATCACTGGCTTACCTGAGTGGAGTCAGGTATAAGACACTCCACCTGCTTGAAGTGGTCGGTTGCCCCGTGTGCAACCTACCTTTGTGAGTGTTCCCTTTTCAAACACTTATTTATCCATCTACCTGTGAGATACTGCACAATTTGGGCGTTGTCTTTGTGTTTTTTCCCAATACCCTATATGAACCAGCAGGACATTGTCCTCATTCATACTGCCAGTAGGTCCAAGATGGCATTCTTGGACCTCTTGGTATGAAGGGAACTTTTCGGAAGCCCACAGCTAGCAATACTCTCCTCCACGCCACCAGCCATCTCCCAAGGCATCTCAAAGATGGATTTCCTACAGGGAAGTTCCTGCTTATTCACAGGAACTGCTCCTTTGAGGTGGACTTCAAAAAGGAGGCTCTTGAAATGTAAGAGCGTTTTCGGGACAGGGGGTACAAGCATGAGGCTTTGTGCTCTGGCCTTCAAAAGGCGCTAGGGTGATCGCGGCCGGATTTGTTGGAAGGGACTGTTAAGAGAACAAAAGAGAGGGAACCCCCTCAATTTGTAATCCCATTTAAGTCCAACTGGAGTAAAATTATTATTATGTATTAATATAGCACTAACATCTTCTGCAGCGCTGTATTACAGGGTATATTGCAGGGGTCTCAAACTCGCAGCCCGCGGGCCATTTGCGGCCCTCGGTACAATATTTTGTGGCCCGCGCTGGCAAAAGCAAAAGAGACACGGAAGAAAACTATTTTACCTTATAGTTCGCTTCAGTGCTCCCAAGTAATCCGCCGCATCACCGCCGCTAAACGAGGGCTGCAGAGCCCCCAAATCCCCCGGGCAAACATCCACGACTGCGCTGAGGGGCAGAGCTTCCAGCTGTAGCTCTGCCCCTCCTGACGTCAATCGCCGCACGGATCCCCGCCACTCTCTGTGAAGGAAGAGTGAAAGGGGCGGGCAGAGGCGGCGATCCGCTGCGATTGACGTCAGGAGGGGCAGAGCTGAAGCTGAAAGCTCTTCCCCTTCCAGGAAATACCGTTGGATTACCCCCCGGGCGATTTGGGGGCTCTGCAGCCCTCGTTTTGCGGTGGGGACGCGGCGGATTACTTGTAATGGGAGCACTGAAGCGAACTATAAGGTAGGACACTTCATGTTCAGAAGAAATAATTAAAACTGTTAATAATGACATTTGAGGACTTTTTTTGTGAAATCCCTTATGCGGCCCAGCCTCATCCTGACTTTGTCTCCTGCGGCCCCCAGGTAAATTGAGTTTGAGACCCCTGGTATATTGTCTTGTCACTTAACTGTCCCTCAGAGGGGCTCACAATCTAATCCCTACCACAGTTATATGTCTATGCATGTATCATATAGTCTAGGGCCAATATTTTTAGGGAGGGGGGGGGGACAATTAACTTATTTGTATGTTTTTGGGATGTGGGAGGAAACCAGAGTGCCCAAAGGAAACCCACACAGACAAGGGGAGAACATACAAACTCTGTGCAGATAGTGCCCCAGCTGGGATCCGAACCTGGGGAATTAGCGCTGCAAGGCGAGAGCGCTAACCATTACACCACCATGCTGCTAAATTCTGAGGTGTCCCCACATGACACTGGCCGTCATCGTGCCCCAAACCTCTGTGATATACTAGCCCATTGCCAATACATTCCTAAAAAATATACCACATGGTTGGGTAAAAACATGCCTATTGGAATGTGGTAAATGCAATGTGTGTGGGATGACTGTACCCTCAAAAACTTTCTGTGACTCCCACAACAACAAAGTGCGGAAAATAAGTTTCATCAACTGTGATTCTGAATGGGTAATTAAAGTGCTCTTGTCCAAAAGTATATGTAGTATTGACAACCCAAAAGTTGAAAACTTGCATCATCTATATATATAAAATCGGATGTGTGTGTGTGTGTGTGTGTGTGTGTGTGTATGTATGTGCCGCGATCACTCGAAAACGGCTTGACCGATTTGAACGAAACTTGGTATACAGATCCCTTACTACCTGGGATGATATGTTCTGGGGGTCTCGCGGCCCCCCTGCACACCTGGGCGGAGCTACAAACAGCAAATCAGATTTCACCCATTCAAGTCAATGGAAAAAATGTAAAAGGCTGCCATTCTCACAGTAATCAAGCCAGAGTCCCCACACTTGGCACAGTTGGTCACTTGGTGACCGAGGTTACAAATCCAGGAAAAGTGGGAGGAGCATAAAACAGCCAACCAAATTTCAGCCGTTCATCTTAAATGGGAAAATGTAAACTGCAGCCATTCTTAGACTGTTAATCGCAGGGTTCTCAAACTTGCCATAATTGGTCACTGGGTGAATGTGATTAAGATTCAAGAAAATGGGTGGAGCCTACAACAGCCAATCAAAATTCACATATTGATTTTCAAGGGGAATATTTAAACTGCTGCTATTCTTACACTTTTAATGGCAGAGGCTTCAAACTTGCTACAGTCGGTCATTGGGTGACTGGGGTCCAAATTCACTAAAGGGGCGGGGCCACATACAGCCAATCAGATTTCCTTGGTGGATAAACTGCTTCCATCACACATTTTTGATGCCAGGAACCTGACAGCTCACAAACTTGGTCATTGAGTGACTGTGTGTCAAGGTTACAAAAAGTGGGCGGAGCCAAAACAACTTTTACTGGGAAAATATAAACTGTAGCCATTCTTACACCGTTAATGGCAGGGTTCTCAAACTTTGCACAGTTGGTCATTGGGTGACAGATTAAGATTTTGGAAGGTGGGTGGAGCCTACAACAGCCAATAAAAATTCACCTGTTGATTTTCAAAGGAAATATTTCATCTGCTACCATTCTCTTATACTGGTTAAAGCAGATGCCTCAAACCTGGTACAGTTGGTCACTGGGTGACTAGGGTCCAAATTCAGGAAGGGGGCGGAGCCACAAACAGCCAGATTTGTTTATTTTTCAATGAGAATATACAAAGTATTGATACCAAGGACCCCAAAGCTGATAAACTTGATAATTGAGTGACAGTATGTCAAGGTTAGAAAAAGTGGGCGGTGGCAACAACTTCATTTTTTACATTGCAGGGTTCCCAAACTTTACACAATTGGCCACTGGGTGACTGGGATGAATATTCAGAAATGTAGGTGGAGCCTACAACAGCCAATCAAAATGTACTTATTGCTTTTCAAGGGGAATATTCACATTGCTACCATTCTTACACTGTTAGTGGCAGAGGCCTCAAACCTGATACAGTCAGTCATTGGGTGACTGGGGTCCAAAATCACTAAAGGGGTGGAGCCACAAACAGCCAATCAGATTTGTTAGATTGATTTCAGCCAGTCTGTTATTGGCAGGGTTCTCAAACGTGACACAGTTGGCCACTGGGTGACTGGGACTAATATTCAGAAAAGTGGGTGGAGCCTACAGCAGCCAATCAAAATTCACCTTTTTTACATTGCAGGGTTTTTTACATTGCAGGGTTCCCAAACTTTACACAATTGGCCACTGGGTGACTGGGATGAATATTCAGAAATGTGGGTGGAGCCTACAACAGCCAATCAAAATGTACTTATTGATTTTCAAGGGGAATATTTACATTGCTGCCATTCATTCACTCTTAATGGCAGAGGCCTAACATCTGCTACAGTCAGTCACTGGGAGACTGGGGTTTAAATTCTAAAGGGAGCGGGCCAAAAACAGCCAATCAGATTTGTTTGATTTCAATGGTAAAATGCAACTTATTGATGCCAAAGACACCAAAGCTCATAAGTTTGGTCATTAAGTGACTGTATGTCAACATTAGAAATAGTGGGCGGAGCCAAAAACAACTAACTTTTTACATGGGGAAATGTAAACTGCAGCTTTTCTTACACTGTTAATGGCAGGGTTCTCAAACTTTACACAGTTGGTCACTGGGTGACTAGGATTAATATTAGGAAAAGCAGGTGGAGCCTACGAGAGCCAATCAACATTCACCTATTGATTTTCAAGGGGAATATTGAAACTGCAGCCATTCTCACACTGTTAATAGCAGAGGCCTCAAACCTGCAACAGTCGGTCGTTAAGTGTTTGGGGTTCAAATTCAGCAAAGGGCGTAGCCAGATTTCTTTGCTGCATAAACTGCTTCCATTAGCACAATTTTGATGTCAGGAACCCAAAAGCTCACAAACTTGGTCATTGAGTAGTGGCTGTGTGTCCAGGTTACAAAAAGTGGGTGGAGTTAAAAACAGATTTTTCTGGGAAATTGTAAACTGCAGCCCTTCTTCACTGTTAATTCTCAAACTTAGCATAGCTGGTTACTGGGTGACTCGGATTAATATTCAGAAAAGTGGGTGGAGCCTAAAAATGCCAATCAAAAATCACATGTCACTTTTCAAGGAGAATATTAAAATTGCTTCCATTCTTGCACTGTTAATGGCACAAGCCTCATACCTGGTACAGTTGGTCATTGGGTCACTGAGGTTCAAATTCAGAAAAGGGGACAGAGCCACAAACAGTGAATCAGATTTGTTTCATTTCATGGGAAAATACAAATTATTGATGCCATGGACCCCAAAACTCACAAACTTGGGCATTGAGTAGTGACTTTGTGTCCAGGTTACAAAAAGTGGGCGGAGCCAAAAACAACATTCACTGGGAAAGTATAAACTGCAGCCCTTCTTACACTGTTTATTTCAGGGTTCCCAATCTTTGCCCAGATGGTCACTGAGTGACTGAGATTAATATTCAGGGAAGTGGGTGGAGCCTATAATAGCCAATCAAAATTCCCCTGTTGATTTTCAAGTGGAATATTTAAATTGCTGCCATTTTTACACTGTTAATAGCAGATGCCTCAAACCTGCTACAGTTGGTCATTGGGTGACTGGGGTTCAAATGCTGGAGAGGGGTGGAGCCACAAACAGCCTATCTGATTTGTTTAATTTCAATGGGAATATACAAATTATTGATGCCAAGGACCCCAAAGCTCACAAACTTGGTCATTGACTGTTTGGGTGTTAAGGTTAGAAAGTGGGCGGAGCCAACACCAGTCAAATACATACCCGGGCAACGCCGGGTCATCAGTGGGTGGAGACAAATACAAATTTCACTGGGAAAATGTAAACTGCAGCCATTCTGTTAATGGCAGGGTTTTTAAACTTTGCACAGTTGGTCACTGGGTGACTGGGATTAATATTCAAAACAGTGGGTGGAGTCTACAAAAGTGAATCAAACTTCACCTGTTGCTTTTCAAAGGGAATATTTAATTGCTACCATTCTTGAACTGTTAATGGCACAGGCCTCAAACCTGGTACAGTTGGTTATTGGGTGACTGGGGTTCAAATTCAGAAAAGGGGGTGGAGCCACACACAGCCTTTCAGATTTGTTTCATTTCAATGCAAATTATTGATACCAAAGACTGCAAAGCTCACAAACTTGGTCAGTGAGTAATTGTGTGTTTGGTTAGAAAAAGTAGGTGGAGCCAACACCAGCCAAATACATACCCGGGCAACGCCGGGCAATCAGCTAGTGTAATATATATCTAATATTAAGGAGTGGGAAACAGTAAGATGGGGTGTACAAAAGTACAGTTACAGAACATTTAGGGGTGGCACACAAAGGTTATGGTAAGGGACTAAGATTTATGGGAATCTCGAAAATTGTGAAAAATTGGAGAGGAGGAGACAGATTAAAATTATCAACACAACAGGAGAGTGGGTAGATTAATCTGCTCGACACTATGACCCTTGTTGGCCTGAACAACGATTTGAATTATGCATCTTTTATGTAAGGCTACGTTTCCGCTAACCGCCAGGCTTCTCATAAGTTCACTTCCTGTTCTGCGAATACGCATCTGAATCCCAGAAGCTGGCTATCGGATTCACTGCCACTTGCGCGAAAACTTGCTGCAATGTCGCCCGAATCGCTATGGCAAGTGATTCAGATGGCCACTGCATTAACGCCTATGGCAGAGATTCCCCACACGATTTGCCTGGGGGAAACTTTGCGGATTCGGCCAATTTCTGCATTAGTGGAAACTTGCCCTAAGAGATACAGACTACCCAGCTAGCTCATGGTGAACCAGAACTCCTAGGAGTGTGTAAGGGGCGGGAATAAGAACAAAAAGCCCTCTTACTAAAATGTTAAGCAAAACAAGTTGGCCTTCTTAAAACAGAAGGTATTTGTGATAACTCAGGTTGGAGTGAGCATATGATGTTTCCCACGATGCATCACTGCGGAATATGCAAATCATCCCTTGTTGTCCTTGTAACCTAAGGCTTCGTTTACATCATGACGTGCAGATGGCTGGAGTAGTGGCTGCATAGTGTACTGGTTAAGGGTACTGCCTTTGATATGGGAGACCAGGGTTCGAATCCTGGTTAGGGTCAGTACCTATTCAGTAAGGAGTTCAAGGCAAAACTCCCTAACACTGCAGGGTGACCTGTTGAGCGCGTCCCAGTGGCTGCAGCTCTTGAGCACTTTTGAGTCCAACAGGAGAAAAGCGGTATAGAAATGTTCGGTTCAGATGGCTGTGCGATCGCACCCTGTACAATCGCACGCCATCTGCGCTGCTATGCTGCTGATCCCATTCACTACAGTGAATGGGTCAGCACTGCGCTTGCGGACAGAACGCATGCATCAGTACGATAGCACATCGCACTGCTGCTCAGCGCTTATGAATGTCATGTCTATGTTCTTGTGTGTCTCACATCATATGCACTTCCAAATGCGCACGAAAGCGCGTCATGATGTGAACTAGGCCTAACCATACCTCCGCAACCGCTGGAATGCAATGATGTGTCAGCTTGTAAATTGTAAGTGAGGGAGAGGAGGAGAGTGAAAGCTCACCAAGTGTTACACAGACAACATAGTGGTCATAGCGACATCTTGCAGCCCTCCTCTTGCTTCTAACGGCTTACCTGCTTCCCCTGTGTATGGAAGCCGGCGTGTCACCTGACACGCATGGGGTAAGGCGACATGCCGGGAGCTGTGCGCGAATGCTAGGAGCAAGATGTCGCTGGAGGCTCGCTAAGTATTTGAAGGGCTGCAAAGACCCTGCAAACGCCACAAAAGACCCCGTTATAGGCATGCCAGTTACTTGAGACTTTCGGTTGCCTGAGTTTTGGATAACGGGGACTTTGCTCTACAAACAATGCTGCAATTATGTAACCATGGCTACTTGTTGTAAACAAGGAAATGGATAAACCTGGAGAGCAGCGATAACAAGCACCACCCACTTAGGGGCCTGCTGCAACTCTAACCACCCCCCTCTGATGACTAACCCTAAATACTTCCTCTGCCTAACCCCTTCCCCCCCCCGTGCCTAACCCTAACCACCCATCCTCTGATGCCTAACCCTAAATACTTCCTCTGCCTACCCCCTCCCCCGGTGCCTAACCCTAACCACCCACCCTCTGATGCTTAACCCTAATCCCCCCCGCCACTCATGCCTAACTCTAACCACCCACCCTCCTGCCAATGCCTAACCCTATCCACCCCCCTCCAATGCCTTAGGCCCCTTTTACACTTAATTCAGTTTCTCTCCGTTAAAACGGAAAGAAAACTGATTTTCAAAGTAATGCCCATGTTTTCCTATGTCACAGTTCCCACTATACGCGTTTTAACTGAAAGCTTTTTCACAATGCACTGCTATGGAAAAAACGTAGACTAACGCATGCTTACGCATTAAGTGTAAAAGGGCCCCTAACCCTAACCCCTCCGATGCCTTACACTAACCACCTCACTCCAATGCCTAACCACCTTCCCTCTAATGCCAAGCCCTAACCACCCCTTACCCGTGCCTAATCCTAACCCCCCCTTCAATGCCTAACCCTAACCACCCCACCTCCAATGCCTAACCCTAACCACCCCACCTCTGATGCCTCACCCTAATCACCCCCTCCAATGCCTAACTCTAACCACCCCCATCTAATGCCTAACTCTAACCACCACCCCACTGATGCCCAACACTAACCACCCACCTCCTGCTAATGCCTAACCACCTTCCCTTCAATGCCTAGCGCTAACCACCCCCTACCAATGCTTTACCCTAACCACCCTACTTCCTACAACCACCCCCCGCCAATGCCTAGCCCTAACCACCCCCACTGATGCCTAGCCCTAACCTCTCTCCTCCAATGCCTAACCCTAACCACCCCACCTCCCATGCCTAATCACTCCCCCCCCCTCCTGCCAATGCCTAGCCCTAACCACCCCATACCAATACCTTACCCTAACCACCCTACTTCTGATGCCTAACTACAACCACCCCCTGCCAATGACTAGCCCTAACCACCCCCATGCGTGCCTAAAACTACCCCCCCTCCTGCCAATGCCTAACCCTAACCACCCCACCTCTCATGCCTAACTCTAATCACCCCCCCCCCCCTCCTGCCAATGCCTAGCCCTAACCACCCCTACCAATACCTTACCCTAACCACCCTATTTCTGATGCCTAACTACAACCACCTCCTGCAAATGCCTGGCCCTAACCACCCCCATGCATGCCTAAAACTACCCCCCCCCCCCTGCCAATGCCTTTCCCTAACCACCCCCCTCCAATGCCTAATCCTAACCACCACCTCTTCCGATGCCTGACACTAACCACCCCCTGACCGATGCCTATCACTAACCACCCCACCTGCTGATGCCTAACCCTAACCACCCAACCAGTGCCTAATCCCAACCACCTCACCTCTGTTGCCTTACCCTAACCACCACCCTCCAATGCCTAACCCTAACCACCACCCTCCAATGAAAAGCCCTAACCAACCCTCTCCAGTGCCTAACCCTAACCACCCACCTCCGATGTCTAGCCCTAACCACCCCCCTCCAATGCCTAACCCCAACCACCACCCCACGGGCATCTAACCTTAAAAGACCCCCCCCCACCCAACCTTAAGTGCAAACCAGCAGTAAAAAATGGAACATTTCGGTCCAGCACTAGCTGCGTATGCGCAGTACGGGCATTACGCATACGCAGAATGGTAAGTTGCAAATTCTTGCAGGACAGAAAATATTTCACTACACCAGCCCTCACCAACACATAAAAGAGTGATGTGTGATATATGACATGATGCACGGTGGCGTTGTGGGTTTCCTCCTGGCACTCTGGTTTCCTCCTACAGCCCAGAAACATGCAGATAAATCTACCTATGTAATTTAATCTAATCTATCTATCTATCTATCTATCTATCTATCTATCTATCTATCTATCTATCTATCTATCTATATCGCATACAATGCACCAGAGTACCCCGAGCCCCATTATAAGTATATAATTCACTCTCTGTCTGTGTTGCCCATCCATCACGATGCCCCCGATTTTACCCCCCCCCCCTCCATCAGTCTGCCCCCCCCCCCACCAGTGTTGCCCTTCCATCGGCCTGCCCCCGTGTCCCCTCCATCAGGCTGCCGGTGATGCCCCCGTGTCTCCGCATGAGGTTGGAGGAGGAGGAGGAGATGAGGAGGGAGGAAATTGTCTCTGCAGATCCTCCTCCTCCTCACCCTCCATGAATAAGCAGAAAAGCATCGGGGGGCACAGCAGGCATGTGAGGGGGCATCGGGGGGGCACAGACTGGGCATGATGCTGCAGAGCCGCGTGTGATCCTCCCCCCATCCTCTGACCCCCCCATCCTCTCCATCCTCTGTCCCCCCCATCCTCTCTGTCCCCTCCCCACCCATCTGTCCCTCTCCCAGCACAAGGGGACTATGGCTGCTGAGGAGATACCGCAGACTGTGGAGGATTATAAGGCTGAGATTGAGCGGCTGACCAAGGAGCTGAGTGAGACCACCCATGAGAAGATCCAGGCTGCAGAATATGGGCTGGTGGTCCTGGAGGAGAAGCTGTCCCTCAAGCAGCAGTATGATGAGCTGGAGGCAGAGTATGACACCCTCAAGCAGGAGCTGGAACAACTCAAGGAGGTCAGTGTCTGGGCTGGGGTGGGAGGCTGGAGTGGGTGTCTGGAGCTGGGGATGGTCCAGGGAGGATGCTGCAGGAAATGGAGACATTGTTGGAATATTTCCTGAGGATGCAGGAGATAGACATTCCTTCAGGAGGCAGGACCTAGAGAGGACCACTGCTTTCTCTTTCCAAACACAAACTATGGCAGAGGGCCATTGCACCTGCTTCTGGGCCACCTGGGGTGGACCGCTAGCCCAACTGCTGGGAACGGGAGAGTGCAGAGCACCACAACAGCCCTGATACTTTCATAGACCATTACTCCTTCCCCTGGAAATAACAATGTAGAGCACCAATTCCTCCTGGGGGCAAACTCCTGTGGAGGACTACTTTTGCTGATTTCCACTGCATGACTTCTGTGGAGGAACTCTACTTTTAGGTCAGGAGCTGAATGCTGCACAGATCCACTATTACTCACCATAACACCTGTAAAGAATAACTATACTTTCCCCTGGCAACAAACCCTGTGGAGGTAGCTATTACTTACCTCCTCCAGGTCATCGCCTTTCCCTCAAAAAACAAGAGTTAAGTATCGCTACCACCTCCACTCGGAGAACACCCTTTAAACACCACTTCTATCGCCACACCTTGGAAATAAACTTTTGTTGAGGGCCGTTAACCACCTCTCCTGAGAGTAGACTCCTGTACATACTACTATTACCACCCATTCTTTAGGACAGATTGTTGTTGAGGGCCACTACTTGGGTATAACCCACTAGTGGACTTGCGTAACTTCATGTTGGGGTTGAAGAGCTATACCACATTCTCTCTTGTGGAGGAACTCTTCCACCTGCAGAGGTCTTATGTGTACAATGCACTGCCCCCTGAAGACGACCACTACATAACCCTCTGGGGTCATATTGTTGGGCCAGGTGCTTATAGAGAACCTTTACCTTAGTTTCCTATACATAAGATTTTGTAGAAGGCCTTTGTTATCATCTCCATGGGTCAGACCTCTATAGGTTATTGCTAAAAAAAAATACAGTTAAAAGGGACCTCTAACCCCAGCTTTTCAGTTGGGTTCAGTAGTGGAACCCTCATCCTCAGGTTGGGAACCTAGACAATAGAAAACCCCAAGTTTATTGTAGTGGAGGTATCTTGCTCCTCCAGAATATCAGTGCCATCTTTTCCAGATAGAAACATTTCTGTTGGTCGTTAGCAGTCTCTTCCTAGGAGACCATTAGGTATAGTATATCTGCTTGTTGTTGTTGTCTGGTGCTGATCTAGTGTAACACAAAACTCGACCTCTTTGTCCAATGGTGTGTCTACTCCAGACATCACTGACATTGCTGAAGAGCCAAAACGCTCGGCATGACCTAATGCTGGGCCTGTGGTTGCTCAGTATGTGTAGGCCTGAGCCAGACAGTTGTAAAGACAGATCGTAGTGTTTAGGGAAGTGCAGATACAGGCCGAGATTATTGCACATGTAACCTCAATCTGTACACCTGGATGCCATCACTCTGTTGGTGTATGATGTGAGGCCTGACATCATTCCTCCATTGCTGTCACTCTGCAGGTGTATGATAGATGGCCTCACATCACTCCTCCATTGTTGTCAGTCTGCAAGTGTATGATGGGAGGCCTGACATCATTCCTCCATTGTTGTCACTCTGCAGGTGTATGAGGGAAGACGTGACATCACTACTCCATTGTTGTCACTCTGCAGGTGTATGAGGGGAGGCCTGACATCATTCCTCCATTGTTGTCACTCTGCAGGTGTATGAGGGGAGTCATGACATTACTACTCCATTGTTGTCACTCTGCAGGTGTATGATAGGAGGCCTGACATCACTCCTCCAGTTGTTGTCACTCTGCAGGTGTATGATAGGAGGCCTGACATCACTCCTCTATTGTTGTCGCTCTGTAAGTATATGAGGGGAGGCCTAACATCTCTCCTCCATTGTTGTCACTCTGCAGGTGTATGAGGGCGAGGCCTGACATCACTCTTCCATTGTTGTCACTCTGCAGGTGTATGATAGGAGGCCTGACATCACTCTTCCATTGTTGTCGCTCTACATGTGTATGAGGGGAGGCCTGACATCACTCCTCCATTGTTGTCACTCTGCAGGTGTATAAGGGGAGGCCTGACAGCACTCCTCCATTGCTGTCACTCTGCCGATGTATGATAGGAGGCCTGACATCACTCCTCCGTTGTTGTCACTCTGCAGGTGTATGAGGGGAGGCCTGACATCACTCCTCCATTGTTGTCACTCTGCAGGTGTATGATGTAAGGCCTGGCATCACTCCTCCATTGTTGTCACTTTGCAGGTGTATGATAGGAGGCCTGACATCTCTCCTCCATTGTTGTCATTTTGCAGGTGTATGAAGGAGACCTGACACCATTCCTCGATTGTTGTCGCTCTGCAGGTGTATGAGGGGAGGCCTGACATCACTCCTCCATTGTTGTCACTCTGTTGGTGTATGATAGGAGGCCTGACATCACTCTTCCATTGTTGTCGCTCTACATGTGTATGATGGGAGGCCTGACATCACTCCTCCATTGTTGTCACTCTGCAGGTGTATGAGGGGAGGCCTGACATCACTCCTCCATTGTTGTCACTCTGCAGGTGTATGATGTGAGGCCTGACCTCACTCCTCCATTGTTGTCACTCTGCAGGTGTATGATGGGAGGCCTGACATCTCTCCTCCATTGCTGTCACTCTGCCGGTATATGATAGGAGGCCTGACATCACACCTCCATTGTTGTCACTCTGCAGGTGTATGATGTGAGGCCTGACATCACTCCTCCATTGTTGTCACTCTGCAGGAGTATGATGGAAGGCCTGACATCATTCCTCCATTGTTGTCACTCTGCAGGTGTATGAGGGGAGGCCTGACATCACTCCTCCATTGTTGTCACTCTGCAGGTGTATGATGGAAGGCCTGCCATCACTCCTTCATTGTTGTCACTCTGCAGGTGTATGATAGGAGGCCTGACATCACTCTTCCATTGTTGTCACTCTGCAGGTGTATGATAGGAGGCCTGACATCTCTCCTCCATTGTTGTCACTCTGCAGGTTTATGATAGTAGGCCTGACATCTCTCCTCCATTGTTGTCACTCTGCAGGTGTATGATAGGAGGCCTGACGTCACTCCTCCATTGTTGTCACTCTACAGGTGTATGAGGGGAGGCCTAACATCTCTCCTCCATTGTTGTCACTCTGCAGGTGTATGAGGGCGAGGCCTGACATCACTCCTCCATTGTTGTCACTCTGCAGGTGTTTGATGGGAGGCCTGACATCACTCCTCCATTGTTGTCACTCTGCAGGTGTATGAGGGCGAGGCCTGACATCACTCCTCCATTGTTGTCACTCTGCAGGTGTTTGATGGGAGGCCTGACATCACTCCTCCATTGTTGTCACTCTGCAGGTGTATGATAGGAGGCCTGACATCTCTCCTCCATTGTTGTCGCTCTGCAGGTGTTTGATAGGAGGCCTGACATCTCTCCTCCATTGTTGTCACTCTGCAGGTGTATGATAGGAGGCCTAACATCTCTCCTCCATTGTTGTCACTGTGCAGGTGTATGAGGGCGAGGCCTGACATCACTGACCATTGTTGTCACTCTGCAGGTGTATGATAGGAGGCCTGGCATCACTCTTCCATTGTTGTCGCTCTACATGTGTATGATGGGAGGCCTGACATCACTCCTCCATTGTTGTCACTCTGCAGGTGTATGAGGGGAGGCCTGACATCACTCCTCCATTGTTGTCACTCTGTTGGTGTATGATAGGAGGCCTGACATCTCTCCTTCATTGTTGTCACTCTGCAGGTGTATGATGGGAGGCCTGACACCACTCCTCCATTGTTGTCACTCTGCAGGTGTATAATTAAAGGCCTGACATCACTCCTCTGTTGTCACTCTGCAGGTGTATGAGGGGAGGCCTGACATCACTCCTCCATTGTTGTCACTCTGCAGGTGTATGATGGGAGGCCTGACATCACTCCTCCATTGTTGTCACTCTGCAGGTGTATGATAGAAGGCCTGACATCTCTCCTGCATTGTTTTCGCTCTACAGGTGTATGATGGGAGGCCTGACATCACTCCTCCACTGTTGTTACTCTGCAGATGTATGATGCAAAGCCTGACATCACTCCTCCATTGTTGTCACTCTGCAGGTGTATGATAGGAGGCCTGACATCACTCCTCCAATGTTTTTACTCTGCAGGTGTATGAAGGAGACCTGACACCATTCCTCCATTGTTGTCACTCTGCAGGTGTATGAGGGCGAGGCCTGACATCACTCTTCCATTGTTGTCACTCTGCAGGTGTATGATAGGAGGCCTGACATCACTCTTCCATTGTTGTCGCTCTGCAGGTGTATGAGGGGAGGCCTGACATCTCTCCTCCTTTGTTGTCACTGTGCAGGTGTATGAGGGCGAGGCCTGACATCACTTTTCCATTGTTGTCACTCTGCAGGTGTATGATAGGAGGCCTGACATCACTCTTCCATTGTTGTCACTCTGCAGGTGTATGATAGGAGGCCTGACATCACTCTTCCATTGTTGTCACTCTGCAGGTGTATGATAGGAGGCCTGACATCACTCCTCCATTGTTGTCACTCTGCAGGTGTATGAGGGGAGACATGACATCACTCCTCCACTGTTGTTACTCTGCAGATGTATGATGCAAAGCCTGACATCACTCCTCCATTGTTGTCACTCTGCAGGTGTATGATAGGAGGCCTGACATCACTCCTCCAATGTTTTTACTCTGCAGGTGTATGAAGGAGACCTGACACCATTCCTCCATTGTTGTCACTCTGCAGGTGTATGAGGGCGAGGCCTGACATCACTCTTCCATTGTTGTCACTCTGCAGGTGTATGATAGGAGGCCTGACATCACTCTTCCATTGTTGTCGCTCTGCAGGTGTATGAGGGGAGGCCTGACATCTCTCCTCCTTTGTTGTCACTGTGCAGGTGTATGAGGGCGAGGCCTGACATCACTTTTCCATTGTTGTCACTCTGCAGGTGTATGATAGGAGGCCTGACATCACTCTTCCATTGTTGTCACTCTGCAGGTGTATGATAGGAGGCCTGACATCACTCTTCCATTGTTGTCACTCTGCAGGTGTATGATAGGAGGCCTGACATCACTCCTCCATTGTTGTCACTCTGCAGGTGTATGAGGGGAGACATGACATCACTCCTCCATTATTGTCACTCTGCAGGCATATGATGGGAGGCCTGACATCATTCCTCCATTGTTGTCACTCTGCAGGTGTATGAGGGGAGGCCTGACATCATTCCTCCATTGTTGTCACTCTGCAGGTGTATGAGGGGAGTCATGACATCACTACTCCATTATTGTCACTCTGCAGGTGTATGATAGGAGGCCTGACATCACTCCTCCAGTTGTTGTCACTCTGCAGGTGTATGATAAGAGGCCTGACATCACTCCTCTATTGTTGTCGGTCTGTAAGTATATGAGGGGAGGCCTAACATCTCTCCTCCATTGTTGTCACTCTGCAGGTGTATGAGGGCGAGGCCTGACATCACTCTTCCATTGTTGTCACTCTGAAGGTGTATGATAGGAGGCCTGACATCACTCCTTCATTGTTGTCACTCTGCAGGTGTATGAGGGGAGACATGACATCACTCCTCCATTATTATCACTCTGCAGGCATATGATGGGAGGCCTGACATCATTCCTCCATTGTTGTAACTCTGCAGGTGTATGAGGGGAGGCCTGACATCATTCCTCCATTGTTGTCACTCTGCAGGTGTATGAGGGGAGTCATGACATCACTACTCCATTGTTGTCACTCTGCAGGTGTATGATAGGAGGCCTGACATCACTCCTTCAGTTGTTGTCACTGTGCAGGTGTATGATAAGAGGCTTGACATCACTCCTCTATTGTTGTCGGTCTGTAAGTATATGAGGGGAGGCCTAACATCTCTCCTCCATTGTTGTCACTCTGCAGGTGTAGGAGGGCGAGGCCTGACATCACTCTTCCATTGTTGTCACTCTGCAGGTGTATGATAGGAGGCCTGACATCACTCCTCCATTGTTGTCACTCTGCAGGTGTATGAGGGGAGACATGACATCACTCCTCCATTATTGTCACTCTGCAGGCATATGATGGGAGGCCTGACATCATTCCTCCATTGTTGTAACTCTGCAGGTGTATGAGGGGAGGCCTGGCATCATTCCTCCATTGTTGTCACTCTGCAGGTGTATGAGGGGAGTCATGACATCACTACTCCATTGTTGTCACTCTGCAGGTGTATAATAGGAGGCCTGACATCACTCCTCCAGTTGTTGTCACTGTGCAGGTGTATGATAGGAGGCCTGACATCACTCCTCCATTGTTGTCACTCTGCAGGTGTATAAGGGGAGGCCTGACAGCACTCCTCCATTGCTGTCACTCTGCCGATGTAGGATAGGAGACCTGACATCATTCCTCCATTGTTGTCACTCTGCAGGTGTAAGAGGGCGAGGCCTGACATCACTCTTCCATTGTTGTCACTTTGCAGGTGTATGATAGGAGGCCTGACATCACTCTTCCATTGTTGTCGCTCTTTAGGTGTATGAGGGGAGGCCTAACATCTCTCCTCCATTGTTGTCACTGTGCAGGTGTATGAGAGCGAGGCCTGACATCACTTTTCCATTGTTGTCACTCTGCAGGTGTATGATAGGAGGCCTGACATCACTCTTCCATTGTTGTCACTCTGCAGGTGTATGATAGGAGGCCTGACATCACTCTTCCATTGCTGTCACTCTGCCGGTGTATGATAGGAGGCCTGACATCACACCTCTGTTGTTGTCACTCTGCAGGTGTATGAGGGGAGGCCTGACATCACTCCTCCATTGTTGTCACTCTGCAGTTGTATGATGGGAGGCCTGACATCACTCCTCCATTGTTGTCACTCTGCAGGTGTATGATAGGAGGCCTGACATCACTCTTCCATTGTTGTCACTCTGCAGGTGTATGATAGGAGGCCTGACATCACTCTTCCATTGCTGTCACTTTGCCAGTGTATGATAGGAGGCCTGACATCACACCTCTGTTGTTGTCACTCTGCAGGTGTATGAGGGGAGGCCTGACATCACTCCTCCATTGTTGTCACTCTGTTGGTGTATGATAGGAGGCCTGACATCTCTCCTTCATTGTTGTCACTCTGCAGGTGTATGATGGGAGGCCTGACACCACTCCTCCATTGTTTTCACTCTGCAGGTGTATAATTGGAGGCCTGACATCACTCCTCTGTTGTCACTCTGCAGGTGTATGAGGGGAGGCCTGACATCACTCCTCCATTGTTGTCACTCTGCAGGTGTATGATGGGAGGCCTGACATCACTCCTCCATTGTTGTCACACTGCAGTTGTATGATGGGAGGCCTGACATCACTCCTCCATTGTTGTCACTCTGCAGGTGTATGATAGGAGGCCTGACATCTCTCCTCCGTTGTTGTCACTCTGCAGGTGTATGAGGGGAGGCCTGACATCACTCCTCCATTGTTGTCACTCTGCAGGTGTATGATGTAAGGCCTGGCATCACTCCTCCATTGTTGTCACTTTGCAGGTGTATGATAGGAGGCCTGACATCTCTCCTCCATTGTTGTCATTTTGCAGGTGTATGAAGGAGACCTGACACCATTCCTCGATTGTTGTCGCTCTGCAGGTGTATGAGGGGAGGCCTGACATCACTCCTCCATTGTTGTCACTCTGTTGGTGTATGATAGGAGGCCTGACATCACTCTTCCATTGTTGTCGCTCTACATGTGTATGATGGGAGGCCTGACATCACTCCTCCATTGTTGTCACTCTGCAGGTGTATGAGGGGAGGCCTGACATCACTCCTCCATTGTTGTCACTCTGCAGGTGTATGATGTGAGGCCTGACCTCACTCCTCCATTGTTGTCACTCTGCAGGTGTATGATGGGAGGCCTGACATCTCTCCTCCATTGCTGTCACTCTGCCGGTATATGATAGGAGGCCTGACATCACACCTCCATTGTTGTCACTCTGCAGGTGTATGATGTGAGGCCTGACATCACTCCTCCATTGTTGTCACTCTGCAGGAGTATGATGGAAGGCCTGACATCATTCCTCCATTGTTGTCACTCTGCAGGTGTATGAGGGGAGGCCTGACATCACTCCTCCATTGTTGTCACTCTGCAGGTGTATGATGGAAGGCCTGCCATCACTCCTTCATTGTTGTCACTCTGCAGGTGTATGATAGGAGGCCTGACATCACTCTTCCATTGTTGTCACTCTGCAGGTGTATGATAGGAGGCCTGACATCTCTCCTCCATTGTTGTCACTCTGCAGGTTTATGATAGTAGGCCTGACATCTCTCCTCCATTGTTGTCACTCTGCAGGTGTATGATAGGAGGCCTGACGTCACTCCTCCATTGTTGTCACTCTACAGGTGTATGAGGGGAGGCCTAACATCTCTCCTCCATTGTTGTCACTCTGCAGGTGTATGAGGGCGAGGCCTGACATCACTCCTCCATTGTTGTCACTCTGCAGGTGTTTGATGGGAGGCCTGACATCACTCCTCCATTGTTGTCACTCTGCAGGTGTATGAGGGCGAGGCCTGACATCACTCCTCCATTGTTGTCACTCTGCAGGTGTTTGATGGGAGGCCTGACATCACTCCTCCATTGTTGTCACTCTGCAGGTGTATGATAGGAGGCCTGACATCTCTCCTCCATTGTTGTCGCTCTGCAGGTGTTTGATAGGAGGCCTGACATCTCTCCTCCATTGTTGTCACTCTGCAGGTGTATGATAGGAGGCCTAACATCTCTCCTCCATTGTTGTCACTGTGCAGGTGTATGAGGGCGAGGCCTGACATCACTGACCATTGTTGTCACTCTGCAGGTGTATGATAGGAGGCCTGGCATCACTCTTCCATTGTTGTCGCTCTACATGTGTATGATGGGAGGCCTGACATCACTCCTCCATTGTTGTCACTCTGCAGGTGTATGAGGGGAGGCCTGACATCACTCCTCCATTGTTGTCACTCTGTTGGTGTATGATAGGAGGCCTGACATCTCTCCTTCATTGTTGTCACTCTGCAGGTGTATGATGGGAGGCCTGACACCACTCCTCCATTGTTGTCACTCTGCAGGTGTATAATTAAAGGCCTGACATCACTCCTCTGTTGTCACTCTGCAGGTGTATGAGGGGAGGCCTGACATCACTCCTCCATTGTTGTCACTCTGCAGGTGTATGATGGGAGGCCTGACATCACTCCTCCATTGTTGTCACTCTGCAGGTGTATGATAGAAGGCCTGACATCTCTCCTGCATTGTTTTCGCTCTACAGGTGTATGATGGGAGGCCTGACATCACTCCTCCACTGTTGTTACTCTGCAGATGTATGATGCAAAGCCTGACATCACTCCTCCATTGTTGTCACTCTGCAGGTGTATGATAGGAGGCCTGACATCACTCCTCCAATGTTTTTACTCTGCAGGTGTATGAAGGAGACCTGACACCATTCCTCCATTGTTGTCACTCTGCAGGTGTATGAGGGCGAGGCCTGACATCACTCTTCCATTGTTGTCACTCTGCAGGTGTATGATAGGAGGCCTGACATCACTCTTCCATTGTTGTCGCTCTGCAGGTGTATGAGGGGAGGCCTGACATCTCTCCTCCTTTGTTGTCACTGTGCAGGTGTATGAGGGCGAGGCCTGACATCACTTTTCCATTGTTGTCACTCTGCAGGTGTATGATAGGAGGCCTGACATCACTCTTCCATTGTTGTCACTCTGCAGGTGTATGATAGGAGGCCTGACATCACTCTTCCATTGTTGTCACTCTGCAGGTGTATGATAGGAGGCCTGACATCACTCCTCCATTGTTGTCACTCTGCAGGTGTATGAGGGGAGACATGACATCACTCCTCCACTGTTGTTACTCTGCAGATGTATGATGCAAAGCCTGACATCACTCCTCCATTGTTGTCACTCTGCAGGTGTATGATAGGAGGCCTGACATCACTCCTCCAATGTTTTTACTCTGCAGGTGTATGAAGGAGACCTGACACCATTCCTCCATTGTTGTCACTCTGCAGGTGTATGAGGGCGAGGCCTGACATCACTCTTCCATTGTTGTCACTCTGCAGGTGTATGATAGGAGGCCTGACATCACTCTTTCATTGTTGTCGCTCTGCAGGTGTATGAGGGGAGGCCTGACATCTCTCCTCCTTTGTTGTCACTGTGCAGGTGTATGAGGGCGAGGCCTGACATCACTTTTCCATTGTTGTCACTCTGCAGGTGTATGATAGGAGGCCTGACATCACTCTTCCATTGTTGTCACTCTGCAGGTGTATGATAGGAGGCCTGACATCACTCTTCCATTGTTGTCACTCTGCAGGTGTATGATAGGAGGCCTGACATCACTCCTCCATTGTTGTCACTCTGCAGGTGTATGAGGGGAGACATGACATCACTCCTCCATTATTGTCACTCTGCAGGCATATGATGGGAGGCCTGACATCATTCCTCCATTGTTGTCACTCTGCAGGTGTATGAGGGGAGGCCTGACATCATTCCTCCATTGTTGTCACTCTGCAGGTGTATGAGGGGAGTCATGACATCACTACTCCATTATTGTCACTCTGCAGGTGTATGATAGGAGGCCTGACATCACTCCTCCAGTTGTTGTCACTCTGCAGGTGTATGATAAGAGGCCTGACATCACTCCTCTATTGTTGTCGGTCTGTAAGTATATGAGGGGAGGCCTAACATCTCTCCTCCATTGTTGTCACTCTGCAGGTGTATGAGGGCGAGGCCTGACATCACTCTTCCATTGTTGTCACTCTGAAGGTGTATGATAGGAGGCCTGACATCACTCCTTCATTGTTGTCACTCTGCAGGTGTATGAGGGGAGACATGACATCACTCCTCCATTATTATCACTCTGCAGGCATATGATGGGAGGCCTGACATCATTCCTCCATTGTTGTAACTCTGCAGGTGTATGAGGGGAGGCCTGACATCATTCCTCCATTGTTGTCACTCTGCAGGTGTATGAGGGGAGTCATGACATCACTACTCCATTGTTGTCACTCTGCAGGTGTATGATAGGAGGCCTGACATCACTCCTTCAGTTGTTGTCACTGTGCAGGTGTATGATAAGAGGCTTGACATCACTCCTCTATTGTTGTCGGTCTGTAAGTATATGAGGGGAGGCCTAACATCTCTCCTCCATTGTTGTCACTCTGCAGGTGTAGGAGGGCGAGGCCTGACATCACTCTTCCATTGTTGTCACTCTGCAGGTGTATGATAGGAGGCCTGACATCACTCCTCCATTGTTGTCACTCTGCAGGTGTATGAGGGGAGACATGACATCACTCCTCCATTATTGTCACTCTGCAGGCATATGATGGGAGGCCTGACATCATTCCTCCATTGTTGTAACTCTGCAGGTGTATGAGGGGAGGCCTGGCATCATTCCTCCATTGTTGTCACTCTGCAGGTGTATGAGGGGAGTCATGACATCACTACTCCATTGTTGTCACTCTGCAGGTGTATAATAGGAGGCCTGACATCACTCCTCCAGTTGTTGTCACTGTGCAGGTGTATGATAGGAGGCCTGACATCACTCCTCCATTGTTGTCACTCTGCAGGTGTATAAGGGGAGGCCTGACAGCACTCCTCCATTGCTGTCACTCTGCCGATGTAGGATAGGAGACCTGACATCATTCCTCCATTGTTGTCACTCTGCAGGTGTAAGAGGGCGAGGCCTGACATCACTCTTCCATTGTTGTCACTTTGCAGGTGTATGATAGGAGGCCTGACATCACTCTTCCATTGTTGTCGCTCTTTAGGTGTATGAGGGGAGGCCTAACATCTCTCCTCCATTGTTGTCACTGTGCAGGTGTATGAGAGCGAGGCCTGACATCACTTTTCCATTGTTGTCACTCTGCAGGTGTATGATAGGAGGCCTGACATCACTCTTCCATTGTTGTCACTCTGCAGGTGTATGATAGGAGGCCTGACATCACTCTTCCATTGCTGTCACTCTGCCGGTGTATGATAGGAGGCCTGACATCACACCTCTGTTGTTGTCACTCTGCAGGTGTATGAGGGGAGGCCTGACATCACTCCTCCATTGTTGTCACTCTGCAGTTGTATGATGGGAGGCCTGACATCACTCCTCCATTGTTGTCACTCTGCAGGTGTATGATAGGAGGCCTGACATCACTCTTCCATTGTTGTCACTCTGCAGGTGTATGATAGGAGGCCTGACATCACTCTTCCATTGCTGTCACTTTGCCAGTGTATGATAGGAGGCCTGACATCACACCTCTGTTGTTGTCACTCTGCAGGTGTATGAGGGGAGGCCTGACATCACTCCTCCATTGTTGTCACTCTGTTGGTGTATGATAGGAGGCCTGACATCTCTCCTTCATTGTTGTCACTCTGCAGGTGTATGATGGGAGGCCTGACACCACTCCTCCATTGTTTTCACTCTGCAGGTGTATAATTGGAGGCCTGACATCACTCCTCTGTTGTCACTCTGCAGGTGTATGAGGGGAGGCCTGACATCACTCCTCCATTGTTGTCACTCTGCAGGTGTATGATGGGAGGCCTGACATCACTCCTCCATTGTTGTCACACTGCAGTTGTATGATGGGAGGCCTGACATCACTCCTCCATTGTTGTCACTCTGCAGGTGTATGATAGGAGTCCTGACATCTCTCCTGCATTGTTTTCGCTCTACAGGTGTATGATGGGAGGCCTGACATCACTCCTCCACTGTTGTTACTCTGCAGATGTATGATGCAAAGCCTGACATCACTCCTCCATTGTTGTCACTCTGCAGGTGTATGATAGGAGGCCTGACATCACTCCTCCAATGTTGTCACTCTGCAGGTGTATGAAGGAGACCTGACACCATTCCTCCATTGTTGTCACTCTGCAGTTGTATGAGGGCGAGGCCTGACATCACTCTTCCATTGTTGTCACTCTGCAGGTGTATGATAGGAGGCCTAACATCATTCTTCCATTGTTGTCGCTCTGCAGGTGTATGAGGGAAGGCCTAACATCTCTCCTCCATTGTTGTCACTGTGCAGGTGTATGAGGGCGAGGCCTGACATCACTTTTCCATTGTTGTCACTCTGCAGGTGTATGATAGGAGGCCTGACATCACTCTTCCATTGTTGTCACTCTGCAGGTGTATGATAGGAGGCCTGACATCACTCTTTCATTGTTGTCACTCTGCAGGTGTATGATAGGAGGCCTGACATCACTTCTCCATTGTTGTCACTCTGCAGGTGTATGAGGGGAGGCCTGACATCACTCCTCCATTGTTGTCACTCTGCAGGTGTATAAGGGGAGGCCTGACAGCACTCCTCCATTGCTGTCACTCTGCCGGTGTATGATAGGAGGCCTGACATAACTCCTCTGTTGTTGTCACTCTGCAGGTGTATGAGGGGAGGCCTGACATCACTCCTCCATTGTTGTCACTCTGTTGGTGTATGATAGGAGGCCTGACATCTCTCCTCCATTGTTGTCACTCTGCAGGTGTATGAGAGGAGGCCTGGCATCACTCCTCCATTGTTGTCACTCTGCAGTTGTATGATGGGAGGCCTGACATCACTCCTCCATTGTTGTCACTCTGCAGGTGTATGATAGGAGGCCTGACATCTCTCCTGCATTGTTTTCGCTCTACAGGTGTACGATGGGAGGCCTGACATCACTCCTCCGCTGTTGTTACTCTGCAGATGTATGAGGGGAGGCCTGACATCACTCCTCCATTGTTGTCACTCTGCAGGTGTATGATAGGAGGCCTGACATCACTCCTCCATTGTTGTCACTCTGCAGGTGTATGATAGGAGGCCTGACATCACTCTTCCATTGTTGTCGCTCTACATGTTTTTGATGGGAGGCCTGACATCACTCCTCCATTGTTGTCACTCTGCAGGTGTATGAGGGGAGGCCTGACATCACTCTTCCATTGTTGTCATTCTGCAGGTGTATGATAGGAGGTCTGACATCACTCCTCCATTGTTGTCACTCTGCAGGTGTATGATAGGAGGCCTGACATCACTCCTGCAATGTTGTCACTCTGCAGGTGTATGAAGGAGACCTGACACCATTCCTCCATTGTTGTCACTCTGCAGGTGTATGAGGGCGAGGCCTGACATCACTCTTCCATTGTTGTCACTCTGCAGGTGTATGATAGGAGGCCTGACATCACTCTTCCATTGTTGTCGCTCTACATGTTTTTGATGGGAGGCCTGACATCACTCCTCCATTGTTGTCACTCTGCAGGTGTATGAGGGGAGGCCTGACATCACTCTTCCATTGTTGTCATTCTGCAGGTGTATGATAGGAGGTCTGACATCACTCCTCCATTGTTGTAACTCTGCAGGTGTATGAGGAGAGGCCTGACATCACTCTTCCGTTGTTGTCACTCTGCAGGTGTATGATGTGAGGTCTGACATCACTCCTCCGTTGTTGTCACTCTGCAGGTGTATGATGGGAGGCCTGACATCACTCCTCCATTGTTGTCACTGTGCAGGTGTATGAGGGCGAGGCCTGACATCACTTTTCCATTGTTGTCACTCTGCAGGTGTATGATAGGAGTCCTGACATCACTCTTCCATTGTTGTCACTCTGCAGGTGTATGATAGGAGGCCTGACATCACTCCTCCATTGTTGTCACTCTGCAGGTGTATGATGGGAGGCCTGACATCACTCCTCCACGGTTGTTACTCTGACAGTTGGATTATGATTTTTGTTAAAATGTGATTAAACTCTGACATAACATCCAGTATAAATGGCTTTTCCTACTTTTTATTACCCATACAGTTATCATATCTGCTTCTGTGCACAAGTATTATTGTGAGTTTATAAATTACAAGCTCCCAAAGTACAGTCTATCTGCTCTGAAAGCTGCCATTGCATTTTATTGCATAGCTGCTTTATTTATATAACATAATGCATCTAGTGAGATTTCTCTCATTTCATCTACAGCTGGTGTGCAGCTGAAGTACTGCCAGGAATGTTTACTAATTGTGGCTGATAAGGAAACATAAACAAGATTATGTAATCATTTGACCCCGGATATAAGCTGTCGGCCATACACTAGCCGATGTTTCTCATGGATATACAGCAGATTGGTCACTGCTAGAAATCATCTGAAATCTATTCATTTGGTCATTCGGGCACGATGGAAAATTTTGTTTGATCGGTGGCTGTTTGGGAGCGCATGGTTAGTAGCATTTGAATCGGCAGCAACCGACACAGAATAGCGGCAGTAATCTCAACTGTCCTCCTGGGGCGTGTCCTCCTGAGTCTAGTGGTTTAAAGAGAAACTCCAACCAAGAATTGAACTTTATCTCAATCAGTAGCTGATACCCCCTTTTACATGAGAAATAGAATGATTTTCACAAACAGACCATCAGGGGGCGCTGTGTGACTAATTTTGTGCTGAAACCCCTCCCACAAGAGGCTCTGAATACCACGGTACTCTGGGCAAACTGCCACAATGTAACAATGTTCACAGACAGGAAATGGCTGTTTAAAGCTGTCTGTAACAGCCAGAGCAGCTAGAAACAGCTACATAACTTGCCCACAGTAACAATGTCACCATGTAATACATGTCAGAATGTGAATCTGGGAGAGGAAAGATTTTACAATGAGCAAACACTGACTAAATCATTTATACATAATTATTGTAAAAATGAAGCACTTTTTTTATTAAATTATTTTCACTGGAGTTCCTCTTTAACTTCATGTTGTGGGTCTTCTCCTTGTGTCCTCTTCTCCTTTGTGTCATGTGACACAGGCTGAAGTGCAAACACTAGAGCTCCTACAGCAAACATGCCGGCAACATACACGCTGGAGCTTTAGTGGTCAAATCTGTCACATGACACCAAACACGGGGAAGAGGAGACCGCCTGCATGAAGTTAAACCACTGGACCTAATGCCTAATACACACGGTACGATTTTCTGTGCGATAGATGGATCCGATTGATAAAATCCCTCATGTCCGATATTACTCCGGATCGATTTGCACGGAAAATCGTACCGTGTGTACCGAGCATAAGAAGACACATACACCAGGTGAACAGGTGAGAGCTTTGCTACTGACCAGGGGGAGCACAAATGCGATAGACCCGGGCCACGAGGCTGGTGGCAGCTCCACAGATTTTGAATCAATGTCATGCAGTGTGTGGGCAGTCAATAGATCCCTCTCAGATGAGATTCAGTTATGCTGGGAATACACGTATCGTTTTTGCCTTCGTTTAAACCTTCGTTTCGATTGTGCCTTTTGTCCTATTCGATCCCGAAATAATCGATCGTACGGTTAATATCACCACCCACGGTTTCGTTTTTTTTTCGATTCTGATGGTTTCGTTTTTCCAATGATCGAAGGCTGCAAAGAAACGAAACGTAGTACAGAGGGACGGACGGCATAAACGAATATATAATCGATCTGAACAGACATCAAGCCTACCAATGGCTCGATTAGATGGATAAAGAGAGATAATATCAAACATGTTCGATCACTAGTCGTTCGTTTTTGGGGTCTATTAATCGAAACTATAATGAGATTATGACTATTTTCACATACGTTTTCAACACTCGATTCGTTTACCGAACGAATCGAAGGCTAAAACGAAGGCAAAAACAAAACGTGTATTCCCAGCATTAGAGAGGGATCTATCTGATGGTCGATCTGGTTTCTATCTATAGGTGTATGGCCACATTAAGCTTCCCACTGAGGAAGAAAGTGCTGGGTTTAACTGTTTGAATGCTGTTCTGCTACCAATTGTTTTTTTCTTGTAGTAGATTTTATGCTGTAAATAACCTGTGGCAGCTCCACAGATTTTGGATCAATGTCATGCAGTGTGTGGGCAGTCAATAGATCCTTCTCAGATGAGATTCAGTTAGAGAGGGATCTATCTGATGGTCGATCTGGTTTCTATCTATAGGTGTATGGTCACATTAAAGAGACACTGAAGCGAAAAAAAATGATGATATTATGATTTGTATGTGTAGTACAGCTAAGAAAAAAAAACATTAAGATCAGATACATCAGTCTAATTGTTTCCAGTACAGGAAGAGTTGAGAAACTCCAGTTGTTATCTCTATGCAAACAAGCCATTAAGCTCTCTGACTAAGTTAGTGGTGGAGAGGGCTGTTATCTGACTTTTATTATCTCAACTGTTCCTGGACTATTTACTTTTCCTCTGGCAGAGGAGAGTTCATTACTTCACAGACTGCTCTGAAAGACTTATTTTGAATGCAGAGTGTTGTGTAATCTGCACATAATATAGAATGATGCAATGTTAGAAAAAACACTATATACCTGAAAATAAAAGTATGAGAATATTTTCTTTGCTGCTAATCTTCTAGTAATTATTCATAGTACACAACCAATTCACTATATCATACTTTTTTTCGCTTCAGTGTCTCTTTAAGCTTCCCATTGAGGAAGAAAGTGCTGGGTTTAACTGTTTGAATGCTGTTCTGCTACCAATTGTTTTTTTCTTGTAGTAGATTTTATGCTGTGAATAACCTTTTAGCGCAAAGAAATGCTGAGTTTCATATCAAAGCAAACTTGAAGCAAAAATATACTCATGAAATAATGAATCGTAGTACACCTAAGAAATAGAACATTAGTAGCAAAGAAAAGAGTCTCATATTGTTTTCCAGTACAGGAAGAGTTAAAAAAACTTCAGTTGTTATCTATGCAAAAGAGCCTCTCTGAGCTTTTTGACCCAACTAGGTGGAATACAGTCCTGTTTTCTGAAGCACGTAAACAGCCAGGAAACAGGGAGAGACAGCTTGAGATAAGGTTTTACTGCAGAAACGTTAAAATGGTCATTATTTCTGCCTTATTTTATTGCTTAAAAAAACAGTGGTTTTAAAGGACAACTGAAGCGGGAGGGATATTGAGGTTGCCATATTTATTTCCTTTTAAGCAATACCAGTTGCCTGGCAGTCCTGTTGATCCTCTGCCTCTAATGCTTTTAGCCATAGCCCCTGAACAAGCATGCAGCAGATCAGGTGTTTCTGACATTATTGTCAGATCTGACAAGATTGGCTGCATGCTTGTTTCTGGCGTTATTTAGACACTACTGCAGCCAAATACAACAGCAGGGCTTCCAGGCAACTGGTATTGTTTTAAAGGAAATACATATGGCAGCCTCCATATTCATCTCAGTTCAGGTGTCCTTTAAAACTGCAACTGTGACAGTATGATGCAATGTTATGAAAACAAAAGCTATTAAATTAAAAGATGAGACTTTTTCTTTGCTACTAATTCTCTATTTGCTATCTGTACTACACATACAATTTATTATATAATAAGGTTTGTTTTCGCTTCAGGTTTGCTCAGTCAGTGAGGCAGAACCAGCTACAATAGCACGACCTCCCTCCCTCCCGCCCGTCCGCCTCATACATATGTATTATTGGCCATTATCGCCAGCTGTCCCATGAAAGGACAAATCTATTAACTGTCACCCCCAGTGTTGTGTTGTTAATAAAACCCGCTGAAAGTGCTGTGCCCCCCCCCCCCCTTCTTTCACTCTACTCTGCAGCCAAAGGACACTTTATTCATTTTTATACTGGATCTCTAACCGCTCCGATCCCCAAAATCCTTCAGTTCTTGTAAATTCTTGGGCTGTTTTGCATGAACTGCAGGTTTGAGGTCTCCCCAGAGTGGTTCAATGATATTGAGGTCAGGAGACTGAGGTGGCCACTCTAGAACCCTCACTCACTATGTTGCTGTAGCCAGTGACCAGGTTACTTGGCCTTGTGTTTTGGATCATTGTGGTGCAAGTATGTCCCACACTCAGCTTCCTGGCTGATAAGTGCAAATTGTCCTCCAGTATTTTAGATAACTTACTGCTTTCATATTGCCATCAATTCTGGCCAAATTTTATGTGATATTGTAGCAAAACATTACAGACCCACCACCATGTTTCACAGTAGGAATGGTCTACCTTTTATCATAGGCCTTGTTGACTCCTCTCCAAATGTAGCGTTTATGGTTGTTGCCAAAAAGTTCAAGTTTAGTCTCATCACTCCAAGTGACTTTGTTTGGTTTGAGGCTTGTTTGTTGAGGCATAATGTAAGTGGTATCCTTTAGGGCATTTGCGTAGCAATGGCTTTCTTCTGGCCCTCAACCATGCAGCCCATCTTCCTCCATGTGCCTCCTTATTGTGCATCTTGAAACTTCCACATTTTATTGTTTCATAGGTCTACCTGACATTGGTTTGGTTTCAACAGAACCCATAACTGTCCACTTCTTAACCACTTGCCGACCGCACACTCATACCGTGCGGCGGCAAAGTGGTAGCTGGAGGACCAGCGACGCACATCTGCGTCGCCAGGTGCCTCCCTAATTAATCAGGAAAGGCGTTTCCTGTTAGATCACGGAGCGGGTCTCCGTGAATAGCCTGCGAGCCGCTAATCGCGGCTCGCAGACTAAATGTAAACGCAGGAGACTTTTGTCTCCTTTGTTTACATTGAATGGCGCTGCTGCTACAGCAGCACCGTAAGGCAGATCGGCGATCCTTCGGCCAATCAGCGGCCGGGGATCGCCGCCATGTGACAGAGGACAGCCTGTCACAGGCTGCACAGGATGGATAGCGTCCTGTTCAGCGCCGATCACCAGGGGGGAGAGGGAGGGGGGGGGGGGGGGAATTTCACCGCGGAGGAGGGCTTTGAGGTGCCCCCCCCCCTGCAACACCCAGGCAGGCAGGAGCGATCAGACCCCCCCCCCCCTTGCACATCATCCCCATAGGGGGGAAAAAGGGGGGGCGATCTGATCGCTCTGCCTGCAACCTGATCTGTGCTGGGGGCTGCAGAGCCCACCTAGCACAGATCATAAGAAAACACGCTGGTCCTTAAGGGGGGGTAAAGGCTGGGTCTTCAAGTGGTTAATTAGAGTTTGAACACTGCTGATTGGCATTTTCAATTCCTTGGATATGTTCTTATATCCCTTTCCTGTTTTATAGAGTCCAATTACCTTTTCCCACATATCCTTTGACATTCATTTTGCCTTCCCTATGACAAAGGGCCCATTTCCACTAGCACGGAAACCGGGCCGAATCCGCAGTTTCCCCACATGCAAATCGCGCGGGGGAACTCTGCCATAGGAAATAATGGCGCCGCTGGTCAAATCGCTTACCCTGGCAATTTGGCCGACATTGCCATCAGTTTTCGTGCAGGAGGCAGCGAATCCCATAGCCGTGCATGGCACAGCTTCTGGGATCCGTCTGCGTCTCCGTAGGCCAGGAAGTGCCGTGGCTAGTGGAAACGGGCCCTTAAAATTCAAAAAACATTAGTACAGCACTGTATGCACGGGTCTTTCAGGAGTCCAGAAACTCATTGACCTTTTAAGCCTCATACACACGAGGCGCAAATGTCTCTATAGAGACAAACATTTTTTAAAAAAAAATGAAGCGACAGTTCGTCGCCAGGTCCCTCTGTGCAGCAGCCGTACACACGGCGCACAGAGGGACAGAGATGCGGCGGAAGCTGTCGCCGAAGGTTCCTCCCCCCGCCTGAAGCTCCATTCACGGTCCATGGGTTGCTGTTGCTAGTCCGCATACACACGCAGTACGCCTGGCAGACTAGCGACAGTTGCGGCTACAGCTGTTGCCGGCGATTGGCCACGCCAATCGTCTGGCGACAGCTCTGACTAGCGACGATTCGGGGTGCGTGTGTTATACACACGGGGGACCTGTCGCCGCAACGTGGTTGCGGCGACAGTTGTAACCCGTGTGTATAAGCCATTATACACATCCACCAATTACAAGCAAACAGATCACAGGTGAAGATGGTTTCCTTTAATAGCCAGTGAAACCCAGCTGTGTCAAGTTTTCATGTTATCAGGCCAAATCACCAGGGTATGTAAACTTTTGATCAGGGTCATTTGGGTAGTTTGTGTAGTGTTTAGGATTTAAAGCGGTATTGCCAACATAAAAATCTAATTTTAACAGCAACTGGTCTGAGTGTATTAAGTAATAAAGATGCTAATCCTGCATTCAAAACTTGCAAAACTTTTTCTGCTGTTATGGTTTGTAGTTATCACATACTTTAGGAGCACTGGCCCTAGTGCCAAAGAGTTGAATGCTGGGAGTTCTTTTTATCTATAATATATTCCTCCTCTTCCATTTATTTCCCTGCCTAGCTGCTGCTCTGATCACTTGTGTTTACAAGCAAGGCTGAGGTGACGGAGGCCTGGTGCACACCAAAAATGCTAGCAGATTTTGAAACGCTTTTTCTTCTTTTTCTGTAGCGTTTCAGCTAGCATTTTGCGGTTTTGTGAAGAGTTTTTGGTGTAGTAGATTTCATGTATTGTTACAGTAAAGCTGTTACTGAACAGCTACTGTAACAAAAAACGCCTGGCAAACCGCTCTGAAGTGCCGTTTTTCAGAGCGGTTTGCGTTTTTCCTATACTTAACATTGAGGCAGAAACGCCTCCGCAATCCAAAATCTGCAGCAGCCCGGGAGTATGCGTTTCTGCAAAATGCCTCCCGCTCTGGTGTGCACCAGCCCATTGAAATACATTACCCTAGCGGATCCGCACCCGCAAGCGGATCGCAAACCGCAGCAGAACTGCTCTGGTGTGCACTAGGCCTCAGTGATTGAATGTGTAAATAAAAAAATAGACAGTGCAGTTGTTAGTATACACCTCAGTGGGAGTGTCTGAAGACTCTGGGAGGAGGGCAGCTAATGAATACACAATGAGCAAGAGAAGGGAGGGGGGAAACAAGAGTCAGAGAGGATATGATGTCAGCATTAGCTTGGCAAGATGGCCACAGCCTAGAATAGGATCTTCTGCTTTTCCTTTATAAAATTCACAGGAATCATTACGTGGATAGCACAATACATCTGTTATGTAAGTAGAACTAGTATTTATCTACTTATATATGTGTTTTATTTCTAGGTTAGCATGGGTGTCGCTTGTTCTTTAAAAAGAGTAAACACAGTTGTTTGACTTCAACCAACCAACCACTAAACATGGGTGAAAGAAAAGTGTTTGTGTTATCTTTCATATTCTATGAAAAATGGTTAAGAAACCATCAATTCTGCCAGGGTATGTAAACTTATGAACACAACTGTATAAGAAGCCCATTTCTTCCAGAGTAAAATTCTCTGACAATTTATTTTCTTCTATGTTGCTGTCACTTACAGTAGACAGTAGAAATCTGACGGAACTGACAGGTTTTAGACTAGTCTATCTCCTCATGGGGGATTCTCAGTATCTCCCTTGCTCTCTACAGAAGCACTCCCTGGAAAGGATCTATGCAAAGATGTCAGCCAGCCTCCCTACTCATTTGCACACTGTTCCGGCAGTTGGACGGAGCAACTGCCATTCAGTAAGTACTTCTGAAAATAAAGAAAACCCTGAGAATGCTTCATGAGTGGATGGACTAATCCAAAAGCTGTCAGATCTTTACTATCTACTGTAAGTGACAGCAATGTTAGAAAACGTTAAAAGCATTTTTACTCTTAGTGGTTAAGGGCTCTGCCTCTGCCAATAGGAGACCTGGGTTCAAATCCCGGCTCTTCCTATTCAGCAAGCCAGCACCTATTCAGTAAGGAGTCATTGGTCAAGACTCCCTCACACTGCTACTGCCTACTGAGTGCACTCTAATGGCTGCCTCGCAAGTGCTTTGAGTCCGACAGGAGAAAGGCGCTGTACAAATAAAGGAATTATTATTGTTTAATATTTATTGAACAGATTTGAAACTAGTTTTTGTCTTGTGCTTTTGTCAACTCAAATAGGACTAGATCTATGAATCTCTGCCCGCCCCTCTCACTCTTCCTTAACAGAGAGGGGCGGGGAGAGGCGGCGATGCGACGCGATTGATGTCAGGAGGGGCAGAGCTGAAGCTGAAAGCTCTGCCCCTTCCAGGAAATGCTGGCGGATTGCCCCCCGGGCGATTTGGGGGCTCTGCAGCCCTCGTTTAGCGGCGGGGATGCAGCGGATTACTTGGCAGCACTGAAGCGAACTATAAGGGCCCTTTTCCACCAGCGCGTTTGCGCTGGCTGAATCGCAAAAACGCAAACCGCTAGCGATTTTACAATCGCTACGGTTTGCTTTTTAACATAGGAATCGCGGTAGGTCATTTCCACTACTGCGATTTGTTTTTGCCGGGAACGCGAACGCGCGGCGGAGCGATATTTGCCGCGATTTTGCTATGCAGTGCATAGCATAGCAAAATCGCAGCCGCGAACGTCGGGGAATCGCCGGTAATTGCGATTCAGCGTTCACGCTGAACGCTAGCGATTGCTAGTGGAAAAGGGCCCTAAGGAAGCTTTTGCCGGCGAGGGCCACAAAATATTGTATCGAGGGCGCAAATGGCCCGCGGGCCGCGAGTTTGAGACCCCTGATGTATAGGTTTGTCTGTTAACTTCCTGGGCATTACGGACGAGCTCAGCTCATCCAGTAACGCCGCAGTGGATTGCTCAGGCCCTGGTGGGCCGATTTGCATAATGTTTTTTTTAAACACGCAGCTAGCACTTTGCTAGCTGCATGTTTGTTCCGATCGCCGCCAATCCGCCGCTACCCACTGCGAAAGAGCACAATCCTCCCCCCCCCCCTGCAGACCCCTTGCGCAGCCTGGCCAATCACTGCCGATGACGTCATTCCGATCGTCGCCATGGTGACGGGGGAAGCCCATACAGGTAATCCTGTTCAGAACGGGATTTCCTGTTGGGTATTTGCGCCGGCGGTGATCGGAGGGGTGGGTGGGAAAGCGAAGACAGGGGGGAAGCATGTAGCTAGCGCTAGGCTAGCTATGTTTTAAAAAAAAAAACTATAAAAAACCCTCCCGCGGCCGTGCGCCGCAATTACTCGGAACGCCAGGGAGGTTAACAGTACAAATTTTAGTGAATGGTCGTATTTTCAATCCGATTTTTCCGATGGAGATATGATTGCAAGATGAGTTCTTTAGTGGTGTGGATCGGCCAAATATGATCTTCTCTATCAAAATGATCTTATCAGAAATATGGTTGTTCACTAAAAATTGTACCATTAATGAGCACCTTATCTATCCATCTAGCCGTCTATCTGTCTATCTATCTATTTATCTATCTGCATGATACCTATCAAATCAAAAATATCTTTATTGACATGACTAAGATACATACAGGCATTGCCAAAACAATGAGAAATTGGGGACATGGAAGCAGGTGGGATAGGAGTGTAATAGATAAGCAGTCTATGGACATTTTAGGTTCACAGTTCATTTATGCTCCTCTCAGTCTGTGGCATGCTGTGACGTAGTGTGCAACGATTGTCACTGTGGATTCCTTCTCTCAGTCTGTGGCATGCTGTGATGTTGTGTGCAGCGATTGTCACTGTGTATTCCTTCTCTCAGTCTGTGACATGCTGTGATGTAGTGTCCAGCGATTGTCACTGTGTATTCCTCCTCTCAGTCTGTGCCATGCTGTGATGTTGTGTGCAGCGATTGTCACTGTGGATTCCTTCTCTCAGTCTGTGGCATGCTGTGATGTAGTGTGCAGCGATTGTCACTGTGGATTACTCCTCTCAGTCTGCTGTGACATGCTGTGACGTAGTGTGCAATGATTGTCACTGTGGACTCCTTCTCTCAGTCTGTGGCATGCTGTGATGTTGTGTGCAGCGATTGTTACTGTGGATTCCTTCTCTTAGTCTGTGGCATGCTGTGATGTAGTGTGCAGTGAATGTCACTGTGGATTCCTACTCTCAGTCTGTGGCATGCTGTGATGTAGTGTGCAACGATTGTCACTGTGGACTCCTCCTCTTAGTCTGTGGCATGCTGTGATGTAGTGTGCAGCGATTGTCACTGTGGACTCCTCCTCTTAGTCTGTGACATGCTGTGACATAGTGTGCAGCGATTGTCACTGCGGATAACTCCTCAGTGTGTGGCATGCTGTGATGTAGTGTAGTGTAGGGTGCAGTGATTGTCATTGTGTGCAGCGATTGTTACTGTGGATTCCTTCTCTTATGGCCCATACTCACGAGGGACTTTTGTCGCCTCAGCACGCGGCGCGCGCGTGTTGCGGCGACAGGTCGCCCGTGAGTATGGGCCGTCGCACGCGCGCGCGCCCCCGAACTGTCGCCCGTCGCTATGTCGCCATGCGATTGAAACTTTCAATCGCATGGCGACAGTCGCCGCTGCCCCCCCCGCCGCAACTGTCGCTAGTCCGCGTGAGTACGCGGACTAGCGACAGCAACCTCCATTGAGGTTCACAGACCTTCCGGTGAGCTTCCGGCGGGGGGAGGAGGAACGTCAGCGACAGCTTCCGCCTTGCCGCTGGTCCCTCTTCCGCATGTGTACGCGGAGGGACCTGGCGAGAAGCTGTCGCCGGCCTGTCGCCCACACGCTCACGTGTGCTGGCGACAGGCGAGTTTTGCAGCCCGTGAGTACGGGCCATTAGTCTGTGGCATGCTGTGATGTAGTGTGCAGTGAATGTCACTGTGGATTCCTACTCTCAGTCTGTGGCATGCTGTGATGTAGTGTGCAACGATTGTCACTGTGGACTCCTCCTCTTAGTCTGTGGCATGCTGTGATGTAGTGTGCAGCGATTGTCACTGTGGACTCCTCCTCTTAGTCTGTGACATGCTGTGATGTAGTGTGCAGCGATTGTCACTGCGGATAACTCCTCAGTGTGTGGCATGCTGTGATGTAGTGTAGTGTAGGGTGCAGTGATTGTCATTGTGGATTACTCCTCTCAGTCTGTGACATGCTGTGATGTAGTGTGCAGCGATTGTCACTGCGGATAACTCCTCAGTGTGTGGCATGCTGTGATGTAGTGTAGTGTAGGGTGCAGTGATTGTCATTGTGGATTACTCCTCTCAGTCTGTGGTTTGCTGTGACATAGTGTGCAGCGATTGTCACTGTGGATGTCTCCTCTCCCAGTAGAATAATATCTATCTATCTATCTATCTATCTATCTATCTATCTATCTATCTATCTATCTATCTATCTATCTTTCTATCTCCATTCACCCATCCAACTATCTACCCATCCATGCCTCCCTCCCTCTATGTTGCTGCAGCCTGTGTTGTACAGAACTGGGAAGGATAATCCTGGCGTTTCCGGTTATGTGACATAACGTGCGTGGTGGCAGTCTGTGACACAGACAATCGCTGGAGGAATGTGAGCCCCTAGGTCCGGCCTGCTTGCTATTTGCAGCGTCAGCTCCTGCAGGCAGACATGCTTCTACACATAAACCTATTAGTGGCGGCAGGGATTGCAGACTGGTGTTTGGATTTATAGGAAGGGACAGTGGCAGAGCTCTCCTGGACAGTCTGCTATAAAGGGAATAGTTCCATATATTTCCAGCAGGTTTTCTTTGATCAGGCAGAGCAGAAAGATAACTGACTGTGCACGTATAATGTATTACCTATGTATGTGCTTGTGCAGGCTCTTGAAGTATCTGCCATTAGTGTTCAGAATGATTGATGGTGATATTTCTGTACAGGACAGTAAATAACTACAGATATCAGACTTATAGTCCTCCAGTCAGACCAGCGATCGGTTGGGTATTTTGTACCCCATGTTTGTTTCTAACTTTGTATAGCGCCACAGTGATATGTGTACAGTCAGAGGAGATATGTGTACAGTCAGGTGATATGTGTACAGTCAGGGATATGTGTACAGTCAGGCAATATGTGTACAGTCAGGGGATATGTGTACAGTCAGGGATATGTGTACAGTCAGGTGATATGTGTACAGTCGGGGATATGTGTACAGTCAGGGATATGTGTACAGTCAGGGATATGTGTACAGTCAGGTGATATGTGTATAGTCGGGGATATGTGTACAGTCAGGCAATATGTGTACAGTCAGGGGATATGTGTACAGTCAGGGATATGTGTACAGTCAGGTGATATGTGTACAGTCGGGATATGTGTACAGTCAGGGATATGTGTACAGTCAGGTGATATGTGTACAGTCTGGGATATGTGTACAGTCAGGTGATATGTGTACAGTCGGGGATATGTGTACAGTCGGGGATATATGTACAGTCGGGGATATGTGTACAGTCGGGGATATATGTACAGTCAGGGATATGTGTACAGTCAGGGGATGTGTGTACAGTCAGGAGATATGTGTACAGTCAGGGGATATGTGTACAGTTAGGGGATATGTGTACAGTCAGGGGATGTGTGTACAGTCAGGTGATATGTGTACAGTCGGGGATATGTGTACAGTCAGGGATATGTGTACAGTCAGGTGATATGTGTACAGTCGGGGATATGTGTACAGTCAGGGGATATGTGTGCAGTCAGGTGATATGTGTACAGTCAGGGATATGTGTACAGTCAGGTGATATGTGTACAGTCGGGGATATGTGTACAGTCAGGGATATGTGTACAGTCAGGGATATGTGTACAGTAAGGGATATGTGTACAGTCGGGGATATGTGTACAGTCAGGGGATATGTGTGCAGTCAGGGGATATGTGTACTGTCAGGTAATATGTGTACAGTCAGGGGATATGTGTACTGTCAGGTGATATACTGTATGTACAGTCAGGAGATGTGTACAGCCAGGTGATATGTGTACAGCCAGGAGATATGTGTACAGTCAGGGATATGTGTACAGTTAGGCTATATGTGTACAGCCGGGGAAATGTGTACAATCAGGAGATATGTGTACATTCAGGTGATATGTGTACGCTTGGGGATGTGTGTACAGTCAGGTGATGCATGTATAGTCAGGGTATACTGTATGTGTACGGTCAGGAGATATGTGTACAGTCAGGGGATATTTATGCAGTCAGGGGATATTGCTACAGTCAGGCTATTTGTGTACAGTCAGGGGATATGTGTACAGTTGGGATATGTGTACAGTCAGGAGTTATATGTACAGTCAGGGGATATGTGTACAGTCAGGTGATATGTGTACAGTCAGGGGATGTGTGTACAGTCAGGAGATATATGTACAGTCAGGGGATATGTGTACAGTCAGGTGATATGTGTACAGTCAGGGGATGTGTGTACAGTCAGGGGATATGTGTACAGTCAGGTGATATGTGTACAGTCAGGTGATATGTGTACAGTCAGGGGATGTGTGTACAGTCAGGGGATGTGTGTACAGTCAGGGGATATGTGTACAGTTAGGGGATATGTGTACAGTAAGGGATATTTGTACAGTCAGGGGATATGAGTACAGTCAGGTGATATGTGTACAGTCGGGGAAATGTGAACAATCAGGCGATATGTGTACATTCAGGTGATATGTGTGCAGTCAGGTGATATGTGTGCAGTCAGGTGATATGTGTACAGTCAGGGGATATGTGTGCAGTCAGGGGATATGTGTGCAGTCAGGGGATATGTGTACTGTCAGGTGATATGTGTACAGTAAGGGATATGTGTACAGTCAGGGGATATGAGTACAGTCAGGTGATATGTGTACAATCGGGGATATGTGTACTGTCAGGTGATATACTGTATGTACAGTCAGGAGATGTGTACAGCCAGGTGATATGTGTACAGCCAGGAGATATGTGTACAGTCAGGGATATGTGTACAGTTAGGCTATATGTGTACAGCCGGGGAAATGTGTACAATCAGGAGATATGTGTACATTCAGGTGATATGTGTACGCTTGGGGATGTGTGTACAGTCAGGTGATGCATGTATAGTCAGGGTATACTGTATGTGTACGGTCAGGAGATATGTGTACAGTCAGGGGATATTTATGCAGTCAGGGGATATTGTTACAGTCAGGCTATTTGTGTACAGTCAGGGGATATGTGTACAGTTGGGATATGTGTACAGTCAGGAGATATGTGTACAGTCAGGGGATGTGTGTACAGTCAGGGGATATGTGTACAGTCAGGGGGTGTGTGTACAGTCAGGGGATATGCGTACAGTCAGGGGGTGTGTGTACAGTCAGGGGATATGTGTACAGTCAGGGATATGTGTACAGTCAGGTGATATGTGTACAGTCAGGTGATATGTGTACAGTCAGGTGATATGTGTACAGTCAGGGGATATGTGTGCAGTCAGGGGATATGTGTACAGTCAGGTGATATGTGTACAGTCAGAGGATGTTTCTACAGTCAGGGGATGTGTGTACAGTTAGGGGATATGTGTACAGTTAGGGGATATGTGTACAGTCAGGGGATGTGTACTGTCAGGTGATATGTGTGCAGTCAGGGGATATGTGTACTGTCAGGGGATAGGAGTACAGTAAGGGATATGTGTACAGTCAGGGGATATGAGTACAGTCAGGTGATATGTGTACAATCGGGGATATGTGTACTGTCAGGTGATATGTGTACAGTAAGGGATGTGTGTACAGTCAGGGGATGTGTGTACAGTCAGGGGATGTGTGTACAGTCAGGGGATGTGTGTACAGTCAGGGGATGTGTGTACAGTCAGGTGATATGTGTGCAGTCAGGGGATATGTGTACTGTCAGGGGATATGAGTACAGTCAGGTGATATGTGTACAATCGGGGATATGTGTACTGTCAGGTGATATACTGTATGTACAGTCAGGAGATATGTGTACAGTCAGGGATATGTGTACAGTTAGGCTATATGTGTACAGCCGGGGAAATGTGTACAATCAGGAGATATGTGTACATTCAGGTGATATGTGTACGCTTGGGGATGTGTGTACAGTCAAGTGATGCATGTATAGTCAGGGTATACTGTATGTGTACGGTCAGGAGATATGTGTACAGTCAGGAATATTTATGCAGTCAGGGGATATTGTTACAGTCAGGCTATTTGTGTACAGTCAGGGGATATGTGTACAGTTGGGATATGTGTACAGTCAGGAGATACTTGAAATATGTACAGTCAGGTGATATGTGTACAGTCGGGGATATGTGTACAGTCAGGTGATATGTGTACAGTCAGGGGATATGTGTACAGTCAGGTGATATGTGTACAGTCGGGGATATGTGTACAGTCAGGTGATATACTGTATGTACAGTCAGGAGATGTGTACAGTCAGGTGATGTGTGCAGTCAGGTGATGCGTGTACAGTCAGGGAATATGTGTACAGTCTGGGGATGTGTGTACAGTCTGGGGATGTGTGTACAGTCAGGGGATGTGTGTACAGTCAGGGGAAATGTGTACAGTCAGGGGAAATGTGTACAGTCAGGGGATGTGTGTACAGTCAGGTGATGCGTGTACAGTCAGGGGATATGTGTACAGACGGGATATGTGTACAGTCAGGGGATGTGTGTACAGTCAGGGGATATGTGTACAGTCAGGTGATGCGTGTACAGTCAGGGAATATGTGTACAGTCTGGGGATGTGTGTACAATCAGGGGATGTGTGTACAGTCAGGGGAAATGTGTACAGTCAGGGGATGTGTGTACAGTCAGGTGATGCGTGTACAGTCAGGGGATATGTGTACAGACGGGATATGTGTACAGTCAGGGGATGTGTGTACAGTCAGGCTATTTGTATACAGTCAGGGGATATGTGTACAGTCAGGGGATGTGTGTACAGTCAGGTGATATGTGTACAGTCAGGGGATATGTGTACAGTCAGGGGATGTGTATGCAGTCAGGTGATGCGTGTACGGTCAGGCTATTTGTTTACAGTCAGGGGATATGTGTACAGTCAGGTGATATGTGTACAGTCAGGGAATATGTGTACAGTCTGGGGATGTGTGTACAGTCTGGGGATGTGTGTACAGTCAGGGGATGTGTGTACAGTCAGGGGAAATGTGTACAGTCAGGGGATGTGTGTACAGTCAGGTGATATGTGTGCAGTCAGGGGATATGTGTACAGATGGGATATGTGTACAGTCAGGGGATGTGTGTACAGTCAGGTGATATGTGTACAGTCAGGGGATATGTGTACAGTCAGGTGATGCGTGTACAGTCAGGTGATATGTGTACAGTCAGGGGATATGTGTACAGTCAGGGGATATGTGTACTGTCAGGCTATTTGTGTACAGTCAGGTGATGTGTACAGTCAGGTGATATGTGTACAGTCAGGGGATATGTGTACAGTCAGGGGATATGTGTACAGTCAGGGGATATGTGTACAGTCAGGGGATATGTGTACTGTCAGGCTATTTGTGTACAGTCAGGTGATATGTGTACAGTCAGGTGATATGTGTACAGTCAGGTGATGTGTACAGTCAGGTGATATGTGTACAGTCAGGTGATGTGTACAGTCAGGGGATATGTGTACAGTCAGGGGATATGTGTACAGTCAGGGGATATGTGTACAGTCAGGTGATATGTGTACAGTCAGGTGATATGTGTACAGTCAGGTGATATGTGTACAGTCAGGTGATGCGTGTACAGTCAGGGGATGTTTGTACAGTCAGGCTATTTGTGTACAGTCAGGGGATGTGTGTACAGTCACATACATATGCCTGTGGGCAGTGGCCACACATTGTCACTCAGTCTGGCAGTATGTTTATTATTATTTCAGATTTTTTGGTGTTGTGTTTCAGGTTTTGGCTGTTTCCCAGGCATATGGAGTCACTGGCATTTAGACTGGTGAGGATTTGGCTCAGATGGGTGAACTGATGAGTGACCTCAGGCAGTGGGATCAGTTGGAGGTCACTTGTATTGTGTTGGTGATCCTGGATAATCAGTGACCCCAGACTCAACCTTCCAAACACAGATTACAGCAGTCAGAACCCCTTGTGGGCTTTAGCTGTGGCCCAGCTTAAAGGGCCGCTACTCCTAAATTCCATGTTACAGTACAAATCTTTATAAACAGGTGTTATTCTCCTGAAATGTATGTTGTCATTTCTGTGATGGACAAGATGGGGTTGATTCACTATAACAAATAGCGTGCCTTATCAGAGTTAACAAACCTTATCAGAGTAGTATAGCGAATGCTACGAACTTATGCCTGCTACTTTGATAAGCTGCCTGTCAAGTTTTCTGTCAAGTGACAGGCAGCTTATTGGGCCAATCAAAATGCGGGGATAATGTTCTGTAAAGTGATTGGGCCCGGAGGGCCTCAGGGCAAGACGTGTAGAGCACTCGTCATTGCCAATTAGCAGGCATAAGTTCATAGCGCTCACTATGCTACTCTGATAAGGCATGTTAACTCTGATAAGGTGTGTTAACTCTGATAAGGCATGTTGACTCTGATAAGGTGTGTTCACCTCTCTGATGTGGCTTTCAGAATCACGTCTATGAGAGGGCAGGCTTTTGGGCCTAAGATGTTTTCAGTCAGCAAAGATATCAGGCAATGATAAAATATACAGTCTGAAAACTCTCTTTTATAGAGACTTTCTCTCTCGAAATAATATATGGGGACTTCCAAACTATTTTTAAATTAGTACATTATGACTAAATTGATGTTCTTTTTATAACATTTCTAAAAATACATGTACATGACTTCACTTTAGTAATTAGATGAGGATCTCCCTGTGGTCACAAGTGATTATGGCCGGCACAAGGCTTCTGGCCTAATAACAGAAAAACTGTTTTAATACAATCTGAAATAAAATATATATTATTGATCAGCTTATTAGATATGTGTGAACACTATGGGCTCGATTCACAAAGCGGTGCTAACCCAGTTAGAGACTTTAGGCGTGATAACCATTGCACCACACTGGTGAAAAGCAAGTTTAGGGGCTCGATTCACAAAGCGGTGCAAAGTGTTTGCACGCCAGTGAAAAGCCCCTTATCACGCCTAAACTCACTTTAGGCGTGATAAGAAGAAACTCGCGCGAAGTTACCGCGCGTACGCGCGTAAGTGCGCGCGCAGCACCCGACGCTTCGCGCGAAGCTCCCATTAAACCCTATGGGACTTTGCGCGCGCTCTCACGCGCGTACGCGCGGTAACTTCGCGCGAAGAGCAGGAAAAAGCGGTGATAACTCAGTGGTGAAAAGGTCATCACGCCTAAAGTCTTTTAGGCGTGATAACTGGGTTATCACCGCTTTGTGAATCGAGGCCTAGGTGTGATAAGTTTAGGCATGCTAAGTTTAGATAAGTGTAGATAGCGTGCAAAGTCCCGCACGCAAAGCAGCGCCATTAAACTCTATGCGAAGTGCACCAGACTTTGCTAGCGCAAAACTTTTGATCAGCTGTGCACTGCGGTGCTAACGCAGTTGGGGCCTGATTCACAAAGCGGTGCTAACAGTTAGCACGCTGGTGAAAAGCCCTTTATCATGCCTAAACTCTGTTTAGGCATGATAAGTTTAGGTGTGATAAGTTTAGGTGTGATAAGTTTAGGCATGATAAGTTTAGGTGTGATAAGTTTAGGCATGATAAGTTTAAGCGCCAACTGCGTTAGCACCGCAGTACACAGCTGATCAAAAGTTTTACGCTAGCAAAGTCTGGTGCACTTCGTATAAAGTTTAATGGCGCTGCTTTGCGTGCGGGACTTTTCAAGCGATCTAAACTTATCTAAACTTATCACGCCTAAACTTATCACACCTAAACTTATCATGCCTAAACTTATCACACCTAAACTGGCTTTTCACCAGCGTGGTGCAATGGCTATCATGCCTAAAGTCTCTAACTGGGTTAGCACCGCTTTGTGAATCGAGCCCTTGGTGCTTAAACTTATCACGCCTAAAAACTTATCACACCTAAACTTATCACACCTAAACTTATCACACCTAAACTTATCATGCCTAAACTTATCACACCTAAACTTATCACACCTAAACTTATCATGCCTAAACTGAGTTTAGGCGTGATAAAGGGCTTTTCACCAGGGTGCTAACTGTTAGCACCGCTTTGTGAATCAGGCCCTAGGCGTGATAACCATTTTTATCATGCCTAAACTCAGTTTAGGCATGATAAGTTTAGGCATGCTAAGTTTAGATAAGTTTAGATCGCATGCAAAGTCCCGCACGCAAAGCAGCGCCATTAAATCCTATGCAAAGTGCACCAGACTTTGCTAGCGCAAAACTTTTGATCAGCTGTGCACTGCGGTGCTAACCCAGTTGGTGCTTAAACTTATCACGCCTAAAAACTTAGCACACCTAAACTTATCACGCCTAAACTTATCACACCTAAACTTATCACACCTAAACTTATCATGCCTAAACAGAGTTTAGGCGTGATAAAGGGCTTTTCACCACGGTGCTAACTGTTAGCACTGCTTTGTGAATCAGGCCCCATGTGATTAACATTTAGCGTATGAAGCAGGCTTTAGTTTCAGCAGGGTATATCTTGACCTTAAATGGTGAAAACTTACTAACACAACAAATACTGCATAGCCTATGGACATTTCTTCAAAATTTTAACCTTGTGGGAATAGACAGCTCGCTTCCCAAAAATAATACTGAAAATTACAACAATCTAATTCTGATTCTGCTCATACTCACAAATCTTGAAATTCACTGAAATAATTAGCAAACCATTTAAACATTTGTAAACGATCTGGGCAAGGTGGAGATCATTTCTCTGCATTAATATAAGAATCTGACACTCTGATAAGGCATGCTATTTGTTATAGTGAATCAACCCAGATTGGCGTTAATTGTGTATAACAGTGTGGAATGTAATGCCACAGGCTGAGGGATCACTGTTCTCTCCAGGGTTGATAAACACCCCCTCTCTGGTCTGGGACACGCCCCTTCCTGTAGAATGTGATGATGTCATAATGGCACCCCTCCCCTGAACTGTACAGAGATGCTGCATTCTATACGCCTCAAAAGAGGTAGAGGAATATTTGTATTGTAGGTGTAAATTGTATCTATGGGAACCATATGCACAGGGTATAGTTTATTTATTGAATCTCTCACAGGGGTCTCTGATCACAGGGGCACAAGAAAGGAGAGCTATGCTCACCCTGTTGAGGGACCAGAATATGATAATAATACAATACAGTAACATTTATAAAGCTGCAGGCTGGTCTGTGTTACAGAGGCAATAGTCAGATGTTCATAAATGTCAGACTAAAGAGGTGATTGACTGCATGCAAAACTATTCGGTACTAAACTCTTTCACCAGCGATGAGGTGACCTCCATTCGAAAGGGTCCCTATTCTACTCACAGGAGTCAGCAAGCAAGAAAAAATGTCATGCTCTCAAACTGGAAATTTACACCAGGGCCTGTCTGGTTCTACCACTCTGGGGAACACGTGCATGCACGTAAAATCAGTCTAATATATAAAAGGGTTTAGTAATTTTGCATGCAATCCATTTTGGAAGCAAGTATCCTCTATTAGTGCAACTGAATTCAACTTGCGTTTACGTTGCTTTTATCATTACTAGAGTTTCAGCTTGTTGCGAGTGTCTGATCACTGGGGTCACAGGATTGTCCAGCGCAAAGCAGTAAAAAAGGGCACATGCGGTTAGTGGACTCATTGGAGCTCATAGGCGGCAATGCAAAATATTGGTGATTAGGCGCTGGAGTGGAAATTTGGGCGCCCAACAAATAGCGAGTGCTATACTGCTGATATTTGTATGGCGGCGCCCGAGAATTTGCAGGGCTTTTTCTTTGCCACGTTCGCGCGGCTAGTGGAAACAGGCCCTTGGGTAGCCTGCGCAGGGGGTTTAGGCATTAGATAGGTAGTTTTGTGCGGAGGCCTCACCCCGTACAAATGACCTAAGGGTTAGTTAGTTAGGGTTAGTTTGTACATTGGGGGGGTTAAGGGCTTGATGTTAGGTAGTGCGAGGGGGGGATAGGTAGTAGGCAGGTAGTGTGTGCGGGTGCAGGAGGGGGGTTAAGATTAAGTATTGGGTGGGAGGGAGTTCCTGTGTGAGAGTAGGGTTAGATTTGGCCATAGTAAAATATTTATATTTAATACCGATATTTGACTATCGGCTTACAGGGCGCCCACATTTCCAGACGCCTTCTTCGGATAGACGCTGTCCAGTGGTCATATGACCATGACTATGAGGGAGGGGTCATCATATACCTGAAGCATCCGGGACTGTGCGGGGGTCACGTGACACTGACTATAGGGGAGGGGGGTTATCATATACCTGAGGCAGACAGGACTGTGCGGGGTCATGTGACCCTGACTATGGGGGAGGGGTCATCATATACCTGAAGCATCTGGGACTGTGCGGGAGTCATGTGACCATGACTATGGGGGAGGGGGTCATCCTATACCTGAGGAAGCCGGGACTGTGCAGGGTCATGTGACACTGACTATAGGGGACTGTCCAGTGGTCATGTGACCCTGACTATGGAGGAGGGGTCATCATATACCTGAGGCAGCCGGGACTGCGCGGGTATCATGTGATTCTGACTATGGGGGAGGGGGTGTCAGCCTATATCTGAAGCAGCCAGGACTGTGTGGGGGTCATGTGACCCTGACTATGGGGGAGGGGAGGAGGGTCATCATATACCTGAAGCAGCCAGGACTGTGCGGGGGTCATGTGACCCTGACTATGGGGGAGGGGAGGAGGGTCATCATATACCTGAAGTACCTCTCATATCGGTCATAGCAGGCATGAGTAATATGCTGGAGTGTGAATGCCATAAGCAGCAGCAGAAATGCAGAGTCCAGTTATTTAATACCTGCATAAAATATTCATATCTCCAGTACAAGGTATGGCCGCCATAATGTTATTTTCACATCTCCGCCCTCCAGAAAGGAAGCAGCTATCAGGGTAGAATTTCACTTGTGTCTCATACAAACCTCTACCCCTTCCTGCATTGTTGTTATAAAGCTTTATTTATAAAACGCCAACATATTACACAGCGCTATACAATAGATAGGGGAGACATTACAGCATTTAACAATGGTGTAACAATAACCATGAGACAAAAAGTGAGCTGGACATTTGGATGCCACTGGGCGCTGCCATAGACTATTGTGTATTAAGGCTATAGCGACACTCAGAGGGTCATTTGAATTCTGGGGGGCGGTGAGTTAGAAAAACTGCCATACTGCGCTGTGTCTCCTTACCTCCTCAGGATTACCGCTTCTCTTTTCCTCTCCGAGTCTGACTCGGGTTATCCTCAATTAAGTTAATATAAAAACTGGAGCATAAACCTTAAAGCGGATCTCCAGCCTGAAGTAAAAATCTAGCAGGCTACCTGTAAAAGAAAGTTATAGTTACCTGCGCCGTCCCTAAGACCCCGCCTCCCCTGACTTCCGGCACGTGGCCCCGCCTCCCCTCCCAACCTGGAGAAAAATGTCAAGATGTTTACTGCAGTAAATAGCTTGGCTTTTTTTCCCTGGGGAGGGAGGGGAGGCGGGGCCAAGCGCCGGAAGTCAGGTGATGCGGGGTCTTCGGGACGGCGCAGGTATCTATAACTTTCTGTTACAGGTAAACTCCAATCGACAGAAAAAGGCTCAAACTTGCGTTTGTTGTTTATTGAGCATCAAACACACTACATGTTACGGGTCAGCTGATCCTTCCTCAGGTATAACACCACCCACAACTCCCACCCTTATATAGGACCACCCACAACAGGAAGTCCCACCCATGTGCATACATATGTAAGAGAAAACATGCAAAATAGACAATATATACAAGTCCTATACTGAAAACAACTATACCGTCTACCCTGCAATAAACAGTGGAGGGGTCATCCATTAATCCGTAGCATATTTTCCCCACCAATTATTCTTTCCTGCAATAAATCAAGGAAAGCATTTATAACTTAAATTCTCATTCAAACCCCTCCTAATGTGCTTGCTGACTCAGCACGTCACAGGCCACTGCGCATGATTCGTGACCCTCGCTGTGCTTGCTGACTCAGCACGTCACAGGCCACTGCGCATGATGCGTGGCCCTCGCTGTGCTTGCTGACTCAGCACGTCACAGGCCACTGCGCATGATGCGTGGCCCTCGCTGCGCTCCTCCTCAATCGCAATTCCGTCACCAGGAGAATTCTGCACATGCTTAGTAGCAATTTTTACTTACACAAGTGCACGTCGTTACCGGGTATGGGAGCGCAATGCAGGCGGCATGGGGCGACGCATGCTGCTTTCAGAGGGGCAGAGCGTCTGAATGGAGCAGCGCGGAGGGGCGGTGAGGAGCCAGAATGCCTACAGGGGGCTGGATTAAACCCGAGGTAAGTTAAACTGGCCACACTACCATTCACTTTCGGTTCCCTTTGAAGGGAACCAGAGATGTACCTAGACGGGAAAATGAAAAAGCTTTTATACATACCTGGGGCTTTCCCCAGCCCCATACGCTCTGATCGCTCCCACGCCGCCATCCTCCTCTGCCCGCAGCTACGAGAACCGGCTCCTGTCACTGACGTCATAGGAGCCGGGCTACACTAGAGAAGTGCGCCCTCTACGTATCTCTCCAGCGGCTGCTGGATACGCAAACAGTGCACTTCTCTTATGCTAGACCAGCTCCGACTGACGGAAGTGCGGGGACCAGGTTCTCATAGCTGCGGGCAGAGGAGGATGGCGGTGTGGGATCGATCAGAGCGTATGGGGCTGGAGGTATGTATAAAAGCTTTTTGGTGTTCATCTATGGTTCCCTTTAACCTCATTTGCTCTATCCACACTCCCTTAACACTGTATCCTGACAGACTTAAAGGGAACCTGAGATGGGGGATTATGAAAAAAATATGCATACCTGGGGCTTCCTCAAGTCCCCTAATGCCTCTCCGAAAAAGTCCTCTGGTCCGGGCCAACCACGCATTCACATCACCGGCGGTATAGGAACGCTGAGGTGTGATGATTGCATCACACTGCAACGCTAAAAATAGCCTTTGGAGATTACCACGGCAATGCACGGTGATCTCCTTCTGGGTGCAAGCCAAGCAAGAAGCAAGCCTCTCTAGTGCTCACTTCCTGTGGGCGAATTGTGAAGAAATGGATTGAAAAAGATGCGCTTCTGCGCATGCGTGGCCGCAATGCGAATGGTGAAGACATTTTAAAAAGCTGCATCAACCCCTTTTGCCCACACGTCAAATTTGCTTCACATTGCACTGCGCCAGGTATGAAAGGCCCCATAAATTTACATTGGTTTAGCATTACCCTACAGCAGAACACTTTAAAGGATGTTATCCCGGCACTTTGATTGGCCCAATAGGCTGCCTGTCACTTGACAGGAAACTTGACAGGCAGCCTATTGGGCCAATCAAAGTGCGGGGATAATGTCCTTGAAAGTGATTGGACCCGCAGGGACTCAGGGCAGGACAAGTGGAGCTCTCGTCATACCCAATTAGCAGGCATAAGTTCGTAGCACTCGCTATGCTACTCGGATAAGGCATGTTAACTCTGATAAGGCATGCCATTTGTCTTAGTGAATCAAGCCTTATGTCTCATAAATCCTGCAGGAACTTCACAGGCATCCAAAACTGGAGCTCGTGACCGGGAAGCAGCGAAACTACAGTATTATCTTGTTATAATACACTCTGATATAATAAACATTTGGGTATAGTAAACTACCTTTCCAGTTCCCGGCCAATCTCCATTATAAGTCTATGGGAGTAACGCCTGGTATAGAAAACTCTGATGTAATAAAATTTTGGTTATAGTAAACCTGTGTTTTGGCTCCTATGTGATGCTGACTCTGGATATAGTAAACAGTGGGCGGCGCATGCTTCACATGTCAGTGGGCGGTGCATGCGTCATACGTCAGTGGGCGGTGCATGCGTCACGTGTCAGTGTGACACCCAGGGTCAGCTGCTCTCTTCAGGCTGGTTGCAGGTGAGTTGATGCCTGATAACATTTGTAATGGTACATACACATGGGTTACAACTGTCGCTGCAACCGCGTGGCACGCGCATGTTGCAGCGACAGGTCCCCCGTGTGTATGCCGCGCATGCCACGAACCGTCGCTAGTCTGAGCTGTCGCCGGGCGATTGACTTGGTCAATCGCCGGCAACAGCTGTCGCCGCAGGGGGGAGGAACCTTCGGCGACGGCAGGGGGGAGGAACCTTCGGCGACAGCTTCCGCCGAATCTCCGTCCCTCTGTGCGCCGTGTGTACGGCTGTAGCACAGAGAGACCTGGCGACGAACTGTCGCTAGTCTCTTGTCTCTAGAGAGACAAAAGTCCCCCGTGTGTACCCAGCCAGCATAAGACAAGAAGAATGGCACCGGAGCTGGATATATAGTGCTGTACAAATAAGCAGCCTGGGGAAAATGAGGAATAATGTGAATGTAAACAAAAGAGGATGTAGTGTTACCACTTCCACTTTGCAATCACCGATAAAAGTATCATCACAGTCCTCCCACGGGATTGTACATACTCCTGAGTATCTCTTCCCTTATTAGCGATGACGCTCCTGGTAGCGTGTGGAGCACAGTACAGGCTACTTTCCCTTGTAGTGCAGATCAGAACGGGCTTACTCACTGCAAAACTAAAGAGAGTGGAGAGTAGAGTGCTAAGTCCCACCTGCGGAGGTATCAGAGCCACTCACATTACAGATTGCGAGTGGCCTGCAAGTCCCGCCCACGGAGGTATCGGAGCCACACACAGGAAGCGAGTGGCTGCCTCTATTCAGTGATGGCTGCAATTTTTAAGGGGCACTGGATACTAAACTAGTGATTTGTCCAACCTGGCTATGCAGCCCTAAGGTATACTTAACCTTGTAGTCCACCAAATGTGCAAGTGCTTGTACTGTACCACCAATGGGAGGACAGAGCTGGTTCTGTGAAGCAGAGAATGTACCAGGGCATGCTGGGCCATTTCTAGGATGATTTCTGATATAGTAAACTTCTGATATAGTAAATTACTTTTCCTGGTCCCTTAGAGTTTACTATAAAGGGATTCTACTGTACTAAATATGGGGAAATCTATGGAAAGACCCTCAACTGAAACCCTTACAATGTAGAGAAGTCAGTCCGCTTGTCCAGCCTTCTGAACATCACCTCGTGGATGTCCTGAAGGAACTGTGAGGTCTTCAGTCCTGATAATAAAATAAGCAAAGTTGGGATTCTTCCATAAATCCCAGATACAGAAAAGGCAGAGATTCCCCCAACATTGCCACTTTTTCTGCACAAACCATCCCTCAGGAATCCCAGCAGATCCCCTTTCATTGGGAAGCAGAGGAATTCCACCTCCTGGGCTTCACACTCTCTTATCACCAAATGTTCAGATCCCATCATAAAACTGCACAAAAGCACTACAGGCCAGGTGTCTCCAAAGAGGTCATAAACACAACAGGGTGCCTGAGATGAGAGAATGCTACCCGCTGCTGAGCTGTATACCCACACATAAAGCCCAGCTTATTCTCATTCTATCACATTTGTGACATGAGATTCAGGTACATTGTTATAAATACATAATAATAATATGGTGGGACATTAGACTATGACTATGGTAGGATTAGAGTGTGAGCTCCTCTGAGGACAGTCAGTGACATGACTATGTACTCTGTACAGTGCTGCAGAAGATGTCAGTGCTATATAAATATACAGTCGAATAATAATATGGTAGGACATTAGACTATGACTATGGTAAAGATGGTAGAGATTAGATTGTGAGTTTTTCTAAAGACATTGGAATCTCATTCACACACAAAATGTGCTTCTCTTTAATAATTCAACATTTGCTGCATATATTAAATAAAAGTTCACATGACAGCCATCCTTCAACCCCTATTCAGCAACCTCACTATATTCCGATATGACCCAGATGGATGTTAGTTACCTTTCTCATTACAGGAGAGGAGAGCAGAATGCTGAGAGTTGCCCTGTCCAGTTAGCAGGCTGGGGGAGGGGCTGTGCCCATGCTGGATGGGTTGTTTGCCGAATGCTGAGATTTGCACTGGGCAGTCAGTAGAGATGTTGTGAATATAGAATTTTCCGTTCGCAAACGCAAACTTCCACAAATGTTCCCGAACATGCAAACAGGCGAACCGCCATAGACTTCATTGGGCAGGCAAATTTTAAAACCTACAAAGACTGTTTCTGGCCACAGAAGGGATGGAAAAGTTGTTTCAAGGGGTCTAACACCTGGACAGCGGCTTGCCGGAGGGGGATCCATGCCAATAGTCTCACCAAAACTTATGGAGTTGACGCAGAGACGGGTTTTAATCCCTAAAGGGCAGAAATCACATTATGCACAGCTCTGGGTGTCAGTGGGCTGTGGAGTGTCTCACACAGAGAAATGCAATAGTACTATCAGAATACAGTGAAATATAATGCACAGGAATGGTTCTGTGCCTGCAACTTAATGAGACAACAGCAGTAGTGTGCACAGCTCTGGGTGTCAGTGGGCTGTGGAGTGTCACACACACAAAAAACACAGGAGACTGATGTGCTAGCCCTCAAAAGAGCTGTTTGGGGTGCTTTCACAGCAAGTGAGGAACAAGAACACAGGCCTAGCTAATGCTTTCCCTACCTATCTGCAGCAAGTCTGATCCTGCTCTCACTTAAGCCCGGTACACACCATGCAATTTCCCGCCAGATAGATGGGTCGATTTGCATAGAAGTGATCAGAAAATCGATCAGAAAAATGATTGGCAATCCGGACAGATCTGTCGGAAATTATGTATCGACCCATGTATCTGATGGAAATTTGCATGGTGTGTACCAGGAATAACAGTCAGCAGCCAGCAGAGAAAGAATCCAACATGGCCATAGCAACTGCTTTTTGATAGGGGGGTCCAGGAGGGGGTGCTAGCTGATTGGCTGCTGTGTGTCTGCTGACTGTTAGGTAAGGGGTCAAAGTTTCGCTCAATGATGATGTATAGGGGCCGGGTCAGACGCGCCATATGTTTGCAGTTCAAAGACGCAAAGAGCTGAAATTCACCGGATACTGTCCGCCGGCGAACCGTTCAGGCCATCTCTACCAATAAGCAGGCTGGGTAGGGGGCGGTGCCTATGTTGGATGGGGTATCTAGTTTGACATCGGCAGGACACGATTGTATTCATTTTGGCAGAACTTTTCCCTGCATACTGAATTACATCACAGCTCTGCATATATGTTTTTTGGTGTGTTTTTTTGTTTTGTGTTCTGTTTTGCTTTTTTTGCCTTGGCTGTTTATCTGCATTATGACAGTAAATTCCACGTCACAGATGGCGCTCTAATCTATTCTTAGAACCTCTGAGAACCACTTAGTGACCACAGCATGAAAAATGGATGATATTATATTACTCGCAATGTTTTTGGTTTTTTTTTCACTTCTCCAGCATAATGCAGACATGTAATTGTGATTACCCCGCTATTTCTGTTATTTCTGCTCTGCAAGTAATAATGATTGTAATGATGGAAAGTCACTCCTATAATCTCTATACTTCTGGCAATATATATAGTGTGCCTTCCCCAGCCTGGCAATGTATGCACAGTTGCAAAGGGAGCTTTGGTTGGTTTCTCCTCTGAGTTCCGATCACAGGATATGACATACAGAGCTCCCAGGAGTTTGTTATACGTTTTTGTACCGTGTAAGCGAGCCGCTGATGGCTCGATTGTTAAATCCAACATGTCCGATCACCCGCCGGATCGATTGCGCGCTCGATACCGCGGGCAGGACAATGTAAGAAAACGAGGAGAAGATAAGAAGCGCCCGCGGGGTCGCGCCGGAATCGATCCAGCGCCTCGATTACACGTTACAAACCGTACCGTGTATTCCTAGCTTAAGGGTGACCATGATTCCCACTAATCGCCGAAGCGCTAGTGTTTCTCAAAGCGCAAAGTAGAGCAAGTATTTATCTACTTATATATTTGGTTTTTTTTTCCTGAGATAGTATGGCTGACAGCTTCTCTTTAAAAATCTGACATCATTGCATTCCAGTGGATCTGGAGGTGTGTTTAGCTATCAGGAGTAACAAAGGATGATTTGCATATTCAGCAGTGATGCATTGTGGGAGACATCAGAGCTCACTCCAACCTGAATAATCGCAAATACCTTCTGTTTTAAGAAGGCAAACTTTTGTTTACTTTATTTTCTGGTTGAACTCGATGGAGGTATGTCTTTTTTCAACCAAAATAGCTATGTAACTATGACATGTGATCATAACCCAGAGGCACAGACTAACCAGCAAGCTCATGGTGACCCAGAACTCATTGGAGTGTGTAAGGGACTACAATGGTCCTAAAAGCCCCCTTACTAAGATGTTAAGAAAAACAAAAGTTTGCTTTCCTAAAACAGAAAGAATTTGCGATAATTCTGGTTGGAGTGAGCTTGAGATGTCTCCCAGTGCAACTTTGCTGAATATATGCAAATTAACCATTGTACCAGGGATGGTGCCAGCTGTGCAGCACTGCCCGGTGGTGAAAGAGGGGCGATGGGAGAATCTCTTTCATCACCCCACCGGGCGGCGCTGCACTGCTGACACCATCCCCTGGGTCACAACCACATGCAGGGGGGGTCACTAGAAATCACTGGGCCCCCCTGCAAAACTTTGGATGGGGCTCCCTCCCCCCTCGCTTTCAGGCGCAAGTAAACTGAGAACCAGTGTTTATCAGTTGGCTAGTGCACACCTGAATGTGTTACCCCCGTGCAGGTTTAGGCTGGGGGCACACATAGCAGAAACGCTAGCATAGCGTAAAACGCTGCGTTTTATGCAGCAATGTTAGTCTATGGAACGCAGAAGAAGCTGTGTTGCACTGCGTTTTTACAGTAAGCGTTCTGCAGACGCTGGTAGTGTTGCATAATATGCAGGCTGGCTGCCAAAATGCACATAATGAAAGTCTATGGTAACGCATATGCATTGCGTTTTTTTTAATGCGTTTTTGATGAAAAAATAAAGATCTCTGATGAGTTTCCGCTTCCTGTTGCCTTCCTAGTGATTTGCATACATTTATATAAAAAAAACGCAGACAAAACGCATATGGGTTTTACATTAGCGAACCGCAAACACATTAAAACGCAGGCAAAGCGCATAAAAAACGCATCTGCGTAATAAAACCCCCCACAAAACGCACCAAAAACGCAGTACAAAATCGCAAACGCACCATCCTAAAACGCTACTTTTTCACACTAAAGGTGGCCACACACCATACAATTTTTTAAATATCTGTTCAATTTAAGAATTGCAATCAATTTTTCTGACTGATTGTAACATTTCAAAAATCTGACCAATGTACCACACACCTATGTTCAATTTTTTCCTCAATTATGATAAAAATGATTGGAAACTCAGAGAAAATTGCTAGAGTGTGTATAGTAATAAATTAACAATCCAACACACACCATACAATCTTTAGTAGAGATTGAAGAGAAATATCTGGCATTCTGGATCGATTTAAATCGAAAAAAATGGGAAATCCGATCGGATTTTTCAGTCAAATAAAAAAAAAGCTTTCGATTTTTTCCAGAGATAAGATCGGTTTTATCGAATTACTGTAAAATCGGATCATTTTATTGTATCGTGTGTGGCCACCTTATCTCATATGTGAACCCAGCCAAAAACAGACAGCAGTGAAGCACTGCAGCATTTTCTCTATCAATTACATTAGCTTCTGTGATAAAACGTGCAAGTTTTCACACCTACAGACACACATTGGGCTTGATACACTAAATCGTGATAACTCATAGCACACGTTTTTGTGCGCAATCGTGAATTTCCACACGCAATCACGAATTTTTGCACAATATCGCGAATTATGTGCGCTAAAATTCGTGATGGCGTGCGAGAATGCTAGCGCAGCCGTGCTATGAGTTATCACGGTTTCGCAAATCTAGCCCATGGTGTGCAGAAAACCGGCTCTGCAGACTTCTCCAGCTTCACTGCACTACACAGCACTTAGGAAGGGGGTAGAGAGGTTGGGGGCTGGGCGCTGTATACAAGACCCTGCTGCACCCTGAATAAGGGCTGTCCACAAATCTGTCTGAAAAACTTTGTATGATTCGTTATCAGTGGCTGAGCAGATGCACTCATTTGAACAATTGTGCAGAGAGCAGAAAGTTTATCTCTCCATGCCCTTAGTTGTCAGTCTATCAAGGCAGACAAAAGAAACTTCTCCCCCCCATGGGCTCCACTGCGGCTGCATCCCTTGCAGGGTCTATTGTTACGCCCCTGATCACGTGATATCATGTGATCGGAACATCCTGCACCACGCACACCAGCTCTGTAGAAACCGGCACTAAAGGACTTATTCACCAGACTTACCTCATGAGTTATCACCTATTATTAGCTTATGAGCCGTTATAAATATAACAGTAACATTTATAAAAACAAGTCTCCAAATGTGCAACGCGTTTCACGGGCCAACATCCCGCTTCATCAGGCAATCAAGTGTGGAGAACACCAAACTGATCATTCAAAGAGCCACAGCGCCTGACTGGATGGAAAATCTAAGTCGATCTGCTGCTGCCAGAAGATCGATGGCCCATAGAATTGCATTGGATCTAATGGTGCAATAATGCATTTAGATCGATTTTCAACAGATTTCCAATACATTTCATTCTGAAATCTATTGGAAATCTGTCCCCAGTGTGTGGTACACATCAGATAGATTCCTGTCAGATTCCACTTGACAGTCATCTGACAGAAATCTATCTGATGGTCGAATCTGCTGTAAATCTATAAGTATATGGCCACCTTTATTGTTATTATTATTTATTTATAAAGCGCCAACATATTCCGTGGCGCTGTACAATGTAAGAAAACAAACAAGGGATACATAATGATACAGACAATGATATACATCAAATATGAACACTGATACAAGATACAGCACTGCTGATTACAATTTGATTTAACATGATGACTAAAATGTATAAATGTCTAATGCTGGATACAAACCATGAGTTTCCGCGTCGAATGCGTCCGTCGATACGCGTCGATTCGATTATTTCCGAGCATTTCCGAACGAATTTCGATGATTTTTAGGTCGATTGCCATGTAAAGTATGGCAAATCGACCTAACGATCCATCGAAGCTTGAATCGGACATGTCGGAAATAATCGACGCGTATCGACGGACGCATCGAACGCGGAAACGCATGGTGTGTATTCAGCATAACAGTGTGCAAGCAATTAAATTAATAACAGTCCATGACACAAAAGGGTGAGAGCCCTGACCTTGCGAGCTTACAATTAGTGGTGCTCAAATACCCCTTTTTAAAATTCGAGTTTGGTCGAATTCGAATAGTAAATTATTCGAGGTCAGTCGAATATTCGAGTCGAATAAATTTTACTATTCGATTCGACCTCGGACTTCGACCTCACTATTCGAGTTGGTATTCGAGCTCATTATTCGAGCTGACTATTCGAATTGGCCTTAAATAGCTTCCCAACACTTGTTTTGAGGGTGAATGATGCAAGAAACATATTTTTTTCCAAGTAACAACAGCAAGTGATTATGTGGGGATGTTCCTTTAAAAAAAAAAAAAAGGTGAAAAGAGAAGTTGTGTCCAGAATTTTGTTCAGTACTGTATATACTTCTTCTTCTATATCTTCTTCTTCTTCTTCTTCTATATCTTCTTCTTCTTCTATATCTTCTTCTTCTTCTATATCTTCTTCTTCTTCTATATCTTCTTCTTCTTCTTCTTCTTCTATATCTTCTTCTTCTTCTATATCTTCTTCTTCTTCTATATCTTCTTCTTCTTCTATATCTTCTTCTTCTTCTTCTTCTTCTTCTTCTTCTTCTTCTTCTTCTTCTTCTTCTTCTTCTTCTTCTTCTTCTTCTTCTTCTTCTTCTTCTTCTTCTTCTTCTTCTTCTTCTTCTTCTTCTTCTTCGTCTTCTTCTTCTTCTTCTTCTTCTTCTTCTTCTTCTTCTATATCGTCTTCTTCTTCACTTATTTCTCTTTTCATTTTTTTTTTTTTAAAGAAATGCAGCTATTTTTGAGCGTAACAACAAATAGCTGGTGGCGCACGCACGTTGGAAGCGCCATTGTATGTGCTCCCTGGCAGTGGAAACACACAGACAGCAGGAGGTAAATTCAGCAGCAGGAGGAGGAGAATGAGTGTGTGGCAGCATGCAGTCAATGAGGCAGGCAGCGTGACATAATAGCCCTGGTACCTAGCGGTGATACCAGGGCTGTAAATAAACACAACAGGAGGTCCCAGACAGCAGTCGTGCAGCCCACATTGTGTCCAATACACAACTGGGACAACACAGTTTTCAACCCGGGCACCTCAGAAAAATTAAACCTTTTTTTTTTTTATGGTTTTTTGCTTTTTGGTTTTACAACCAATTACACAGATATATAGCTATTGTTTGACGTAATAGCTGGTGGCAGAGTGGCAGCAGAAGGTAAATCTGTGTACCCTGGCGGTGGGAAACACAGACAGACAGCAGCAGCAGCAGGAGGAGGAATGGAGGAGTAATTATGTGAGCAGCTATTGTTTGACGTAATAGCTGTTGGCAGTGTGTCAGCAGAAGGTAATTCTGTGTACCCTGGCAGTGGGAAACACAGACAGACAGCAGCAGCAGGAGGAATGGAGGAGCAGTGTGAGTGTGGCAGCAGGTAGGCAGCGTGACATAATAGCCTTGGTACCTAGCGGTGATACCAGGCCGTAAATAAACACAACAGGAGGTCCCAGACAGCGGTCGTGCAGCCCACATTGTGTCCAATACACAACTGGGACAACACAGTTTTCAACCCGGGCACCTCAGAAAAATTAAACCTTTTTTTGTAATGGTTTTGTAGTTTTGGTTTTACAACCAATTACACAGATATATAGCTATTGTTTGACGTAATAGCTGGTGGCAGAGTGGCAGCAGAAGGTAAATCTGTGTACCCTGGCGGTGGGAAACACAGACAGACAGCAGCAGCAGCAGGAGGAGGAATGGAGGAGTAATTATGTGAGCAGCTATTGTTTGACGTAATAGCTGGTGGCAGTGTGGCAGCAGAAGGTAATTCTGTGTACCCTGGCAGTGGGAAACACAGACAGACAGCAGCAGCAGGAGGAATGGAGGAGGAGTAGTGTGAGTGTGGCAGCAGGTAGGCAGCGTGACATAATAGCCCTGGTACCTAGCGGTGATACCAGGCCGTAAATAAACACAACAGGAGGTCCCAGACAGCGGTCGTGCAGCCCACATTGTGTCCAATACACAACTGGGACAACACAGTTTTCAACCCGGGCACCTCAGAAAAATTAAACCTTTTTTTTTTTTATGGTTTTTTGGTTTTTGGTTTTACAACCAATTACACAGATATATAGCTATTGTTTGACGTAATAGCTGGTGGCAGAGTGGCAGCAGAAGGTAAATCTGTGTACCCTGGCGGTGGGAAACACAGACAGACAGCAGCAGCAGCAGGAGGAGGAATGGAGGAGTAATTATGTGAGCAGCTATTGTTTGACGTAATAGCTGGTGGCAGTGTGGCAGCAGAAGGTAATTCTGTGTACCCTGGCAGTGGGAAACACAGACAGACAGCAGCAGCAGGAGGAATGGAGGAGGAGTAGTGTGAGTGTGGCAGCAGGTAGGCAGCGTGACATAATAGCCCTGGTACCTAGCGGTGATACCAGGCCGTAAATAAACACAACAGGAGGTCCCAGACAGCGGTCGTGCAGCCCACATTGTGTCCAATACACAACTGGGACAACACAGTTTTCAACCCGGGCACCTCAGAAAAATTAAACCTTTTTTTTTTTTATGGTTTTTTGGTTTTTGGTTTTACAACCAATATAGCTATTGTTTGACGTAATAGCTGGTGGCAGAGTGGCAGCAGAAGAAGGTAATTCTGTGTACCCTGGCAGTGGTAAACACAGACAGACAGCAGAAGGGCAGTACACAGCAGCCCACTGTAGGTGTAAAATGTGTGGCTGCAGGCGACGTAATAGTCAAAGTGAACCAGGCTGGCTTAGTGAGCAGGAGCCAGGAGGTGGTAAAGGGTGGTAAGGCACATTAACGATGGTTCCGGCAGCCAGTTCATGTCCCCCTCTCGCTGACAACAGGGGCCAGGAACTCGCCTTCCACCCACGCCTGGTTCATCTTGAGAAACGTCAGTCTGTCCACAGACTTGTGAGACAGACGTGAGCGTTTCTCGGTGACCACGCCACCAGCTGCACTGAAGCAGCGCTCGGACAGCACGCTGGAAGGGGGGCAGGACAGCACTTCCAGGGCGTACTGCGCTAGCTCGCTCCAGATCTCCATGCGCATGACCCAATACTCCATGGGATCAACAGGGGCATCGCTGTCAAGCCCGCTGTACGACCCCATGTAGTCAGCCACCATGCGGGTCAGGCGCTGGCTGTGACCGGAGGAGGATGCTGCTGCATGCATCTCCTCTCTAGTCACTGCTGCCGGAGCCTCTACAGTCCTGTAGAGCTCGTGGCTGAGAGACAGCAGGTCTGTGGGGCGCTTGCTGCTGCTGGATGCAGGCACCTGCTGCTGCCTCTGTGCTGGCTGCTGGACAGTGGGGGTGGAAGGCTGGGGGAAGGCTTCCTCCAAGCGCTCAACAAGGGCCTGCTGCAAGCTCCTTATTTGTTGCGCTGGGTCTCCTCCTGCAGGCGGCAGGAACTGGCTCAACTTCCCCTTGAGGCGTGGGTCCAACATCATGCTGATCCAGATGTCCTCCCTCTGCTTCATCTGGATCACCCTGGGGTCCCTGCGCAGGCACGTCAGCATGTGCGCTGCCATTGGGAAGAGGCGGGCCACGTCTGCTGGCACATCGACGGCAGTGCTGCTGTCCTCATCCTCCTCCTCTGCCTCGTCAGCCTCATCCTCTCTCCACCCCCGCACCAACTCAGCTGCACTGTGCTGCTCCCCCTCATCAGCAGCAAGGTCAGGGACCTCCACCAAGTCCTCCTCCTCCTCCCCCTCAGAGGTGGACTGCGCAGCTGGTTGCCGCTCCTGCTGGTCCAAGGCTGCCGCTCCCTGTTCCAGCAAAGCATCGAGGGCCCTGTTCAGCAGAGAAACCAGGGGCACCCACTCGCAGACCATAGCATGGTCCCTGCTCACCATGTTTGTGGCCTGCAGGAAGGGAGCCAGCACAAAGCACACCTGCTGCATGTGCCTCCAGTCATCATCGGGGACGATGGACGGGATGTTGCTGGTCTTGTCCCTTCTCCGAGCGGCGGAAACAGTGGCCAGGGCAAGGTACTGGTTGACAGCGTGCCTCTGTTCAACCAGACGCTCCAACATCGCCAGGGTGGAGTTCCAGCGAGTCGGAACGTCAATGATCAGCCGATGGCGTGGCAGATCCAGCTCCTTTTGCACGTCTTCCAGGCTCGCACAGGCTGCAGCCGAGCGCCGGAAGTGACGCACAACATTCCTTGCCGTTTCCAGCAGTTCGCCCATCCCCTGGTAGGTGCGCAGGAACTTCTGCACCACCAGGTTCAGCACGTGGGCAAGACAGGGGATGTGGGTCAGGCTTCCCCTGTCTATGGCAGCAACCAGATTGGCCCCATTGTCGGACACCACCTCTCCGACTCTGAGGCCTCTGGGGGTCAGCCAAATCCTCTCCTGCTCCTGGAGTTTGGCCAACACGTGGGCTGCCGTCAGCTTGGTCTTGCCAAGGCTGACCAAGTGCAGCAGCGCTTGGCAGTGGCGGGCCTTCACGCTGCTGCTGAGGCGGGGGGTTTGGCCAGGTGTGGCGGAGGATGGCAGAGGATCGGAGGAACCCGCTGCAGTTCCCCTGACCCTGCGGGGTGGCATCACCCACTGTGTTGCTGCTGCTGCTGCTGCTGTGCCCGCTGCTGCTCTCCCCTCCTCACCCCCTTCCACCAAGCTGACCCAGTGGACAGTGAAGGACAGGTAGCGGCCTGTCCCGAAGCGGCTGCTCCAGGAGTCCATGGTGACGTGGACCCTTTCACCAACCGCGTGCTCCAGCCCTCGCTCCACATTGGCCATCACAAAGCGGTGCAGTGCAGGAATGGCCTTGCGGGAGAAAAAGTGTCTGCTGGGGAGCTGCCAGTCTGGGGCTGCGCAAGCAAGCAGCGCCCGCATGTCGCTCCCATCCTGCACGAGCGTGTACGGCAGGAGTTGGGAGCACATGGCCCGTGCCAGCAAGCCGTTCAGCTGCCGCACGCGACGGCTGCTGGGAGGCAGAGCCCTAACCACCCCCTGGAAGGACTCGCTCAAAAGGCTCTGGCGTGGCCTTTTGCTGACACGGGAATCAGCAGACACAGCGGAGGAGGCCACTGAGGACTGGCTGCCAGAACAGGCCTCAGTGTCGGCGGCAGGAGTTGCAGAGGGGGGAGGAGCAGTGCGTTTCCGCACTCCTGCTGGTGCTGCTGGAGGAGCAGGAGGGCGGGTGGCTGCTGTTGCTGCTGCTGCTGCTGAAGGCTGTGCAGTGATGGGTGTGGTGCCACTGCCAGCACCAGATGCCTTCAGCCTCTGGAACTCCTCATGCTGGTGGAAATGTTTAGCCGCAAGGTGGTTGATGAGCGAGCTGGTGCTGAACTTTAAGGGGTCTGCACCTCTGCTCAACTTCCGCTGACAGTGGTTGCAAGTGGCGTACTTGCTGTACACAGTGGGCATGGTGAAAAAGCGCCAGATTGGTGACAGAAACATCCCCCTACGGCATGGAAGCGCTGCTGCCTGTCTCCCTGTGGTGGTTGGGGGGGGGGCTTGGGTGCGGCTGGTGGTGGTACTGGCTGATGCTGCTGCTGCTGCTGCTGAGCCTGAGACACCAGCAGGCTGTGGGACGCTGCCAATGCTTGCAATGATGCGCCTCCTTGCAAGGCCCACAAGCGCATCCTCCTCCTCCTCCGAGCTGCTGAGGACGACATCCCCTGGAGGTGGTGGCACCCAGTCTCTGTCTGTCACCGGGTCATCACCATCATCCTCCCCCTCCTGAAACATGTCCTGCTGGGATGATGACCCCCCAAACTCCTCTCCTGATGCATGGATGGGCTGCTTGACTGTCGCCACAGTCTTGCTGTCCAATCCCTCATCCCCCAAAGTGCCCATCAGCATCTCCTCCTCAAAATCGCCAACAACAGCAGACAATCGACTCATCATGCCTGGGGTCAAAAGAGTGCTGAATGACAGGTCGGCGACTGACGGTGAACTGGCCTCCTCCCCAGACCCTGCTGGGCGGCTGCTGCGAACAGGGGTGGTGGTGGTGGTGGTGGTGGTGGTGAGGGTGGAGGCCTCGGATGCAGAGCTGATGGCGGGCTGCTCATCCTCCGTCATGAGTTGCACCACAGTGTCTGCATCCTTTTCCTCAATGGGACGTTTCCGACCCGGCTGGAGGAAAATGGGAGCAGGTGCTACACGCTGCTGCTGCTGTGTCTCTGCAGCGTGAGTTGCAGATGCTCCTGCTGGGCGGCGCCCAAGGCGTCCACGGCCAGTGGCTATGGGAGGAATGTTAGCCACTGACGCTGCTGCTGCTGCTGCGGAACTGTGCATGGTGGCGCGCCCGCGGCCGCGGCTTGCCACAATGCTGCTCCCTCTCCTCCTGATTCCCTTGCTGCCCTTCCCCTTGCCCAAACCGCGCTGGCTGCCACTTCCAGACATCTTCAATGTTTTGGGCGTATAGACAAAAGTTTTTTAAAAGGGCGGTTGAAAAGTGGGGTACTTTAATGGAGTGGGTTGGTTGGTGAGGTGACTGAGTGAGTGTCCCCTAGTACAGTAAGTAAGTAGTAACAGTCAGGAAGTACAACTAGCAGTTACAATAATCAGTAGTAATCACAAGTAAATTTAGTGTGTGTACACTCAGACAGTGAGTGCACGCAGGCAGGAGCTAGTAGCCTATGAACACAGTGACTGAGTGTCCTAGACTCCTAGTACAGTAAGAGTAAGTAATAACAGTAAGTAGAACTAACTAATTACAATAATCAATCAGCGATCAGAAGGAAATGGAGTGTGGGTGTGTGTACACTCAGACAGTGAGTGCACGCAGGCAGGAGCTAGTAGCCTATGAACACAGTGACTGAGTGTCCTAGACTCCTAGTACAGTAAGAGTAAGTAATAACAGTAAGTAGAACTAACTAATTACAATAATCAATCAGCGATCAGAAGGAAATGGAGTGTGGGTGTGTGTACACTCAGACAGTGAGTGCACGCAGGCAGGAGCTAGTAGCCTATGAACACAGTGACTGAGTGTCCTAGACTCCTAGTACAGTAAGAGTAAGTAATAACAGTAAGTAGAACTAACTAATTACAATAATCAATCAGCGATCAGAAGGAAATGGAGTGTGGGTGTGTGTACACTCAGACAGTGAGTGCACGCAGGCAGGAGCTAGTAGCCTATGAACACAGTGACTGAGTGTCCTAGACTCCTAGTACAGTAAGAGTAAGTAACACCAGTAAGTAGAACTAACTAATTACAATAATCAATCAGCGATCAGAAGGAAATGGAGTGTGGGTGTGTGTACACTCAGACAGTGAGTGCACGCAGGCAGGAGCTAGTAGCCTATGAACACAGTGACTGAGTGTCCTAGACTCCTAGTACAGTAAGAGTAAGTAGTAACAGTAAGTAGAACTAACTAATTACAATAATCAATCAGCGATCAGAAGGAAATGGAGTGTGGGTGTGTGTACACTCAGACAGTGAGTGCACGCAGGCAGGAGCTAGTAGCCTATGAACACAGTGACTGAGTGTCCTAGACTCCTAGTACAGTAAGAGTAAGTAGTAACAGTAAGTAGAACTAACTAATTACAATAATCAATCAGCGATCAGAAGGAAATGGAGTGTGGGTGTGTGTACACTCAGACAGTGAGTGCACGCAGGCAGGAGCTAGTAGCCTATGAACACAGTGACTGAGTGTCCTAGACTCCTAGTACAGTAAGAGTAAGTAGTAACAGTAAGTAGAACTAACTAATTACAATAATCAATCAGCGATCAGAAGGAAATGGAGTGTGGGTGTGTGTACACTCAGACAGTGAGTGCACGCAGGCAGGAGCTAGTAGCCTATGAACACAGTGACTGAGTGTCCTAGACTCCTAGTACAGTAAGAGTAAGTAGTAACAGTAAGTAGAACTAACTAATTACAATAATCAATCAGCGATCAGAAGGAAATGGAGTGTGGGTGTGTGTACACTCAGACAGTGAGTGCACGCAGGCAGGAGCTAGTAGCCTATGAACACAGTGACTGAGTGTCCTAGACTCCTAGTACAGTAAGAGTAAGTAATAACAGTAAGTAGAACTAACTAATTACAATAATCAATCAGCGATCAGAAGGAAATGGAGTGTGGGTGTGTGTACACTCAGACAGTGAGTGCACGCAGGCAGGAGCTAGTAGCCTATGAACACAGTGACTGAGTGTCCTAGACTCCTAGTACAGTAAGAGTAAGTAATAACAGTAAGTAGAACTAACTAATTACAATAATCAATCAGCGATCAGAAGGAAATGGAGTGTGGGTGTGTGTACACTCAGACAGTGAGTGCACGCAGGCAGGAGCTAGTAGCCTATGAACACAGTGACTGAGTGTCCTAGACTCCTAGTACAGTAAGAGTAAGTAATAACAGTAAGTAGAACTAACTAATTACAATAATCAATCAGCGATCAGAAGGAAATGGAGTGTGGGTGTGTGTACACTCAGACAGTGAGTGCACGCAGGCAGGAGCTAGTAGCCTATGAACACAGTGACTGAGTGTCCTAGACTCCTAGTACAGTAAGAGTAAGTAATAACAGTAAGTAGAACTAACTAATTACAATAATCAATCAGCAATCAGAAGGAAATGGAGTGTGGGTGTGTGTACACTCAGACAGTGAGTGCACGCACGCAGGAGCTAGTAGCCTATGAACACAGTGACTGAGTGTCCTAGACTCCTAGTACAGTAAGAGTAAGTAATAACAGTAAGTAGAACTAACTAATTACAATAATCAATCAGCGATCAGAAGGAAATGGAGTGTGGGTGTGTGTACACTCAGACAGTGAGTGCACGCAGGCAGGAGCTAGTAGCCTATGAACACAGTGACTGAGTGTCCTAGACTCCTAGTACAGTAAGAGTAAGTAGTAACAGTAAGTAGAACTAACTAATTACAATAATCAATCAGCGATCAGAAGGAAATGGAGTGTGGGTGTGTGTACACTCAGACAGTGAGTGCACGCAGGCAGGAGCTAGTAGCCTATGAACACAGTGACTGAGTGTCCTAGACTCCTAGTACAGTAAGAGTAAGTAATAACAGTAAGTAGAACTAACTAATTACAATAATCAATCAGCGATCAGAAGGAAATGGAGTGTGGGTGTGTGTACACTCAGACAGTGAGTGCACGCAGGCAGGAGCTAGTAGCCTATGAACACAGTGACTGAGTGTCCTAGACTCCTAGTACAGTAAGAGTAAGTAATAACAGTAAGTAGAACTAACTAATTACAATAATCAATCAGCGATCAGAAGGAAATGGAGTGTGGGTGTGTGTACACTCAGACAGTGAGTGCACGCAGGCAGGAGCTAGTAGCCTATGAACACAGTGACTGAGTGTCCTAGACTCCTAGTACAGTAAGAGTAAGTAATAACAGTAAGTAGAACTAACTAATTACAATAATCAATCAGCGATCAGAAGGAAATGGAGTGTGGGTGTGTGTACACTCAGACAGTGAGTGCACGCACGCAGGAGCTAGTAGCCTATGAACACAGTGACTGAGTGTCCTAGACTCCTAGTACAGTAAGAGTAAGTAATAACAGTAAGTAGAACTAACTAATTACAATAATCAATCAGCGATCAGAAGGAAATGGAGTGTGGGTGTGTGTACACTCAGACAGTGAGTGCACGCAGGCAGGAGCTAGTAGCCTATGAACACAGTGACTGAGTGTCCTAGACTCCTAGTACAGTAAGAGTAAGTAATAACAGTAAGTAGAACTAACTAATTACAATAATCAATCAGCGATCAGAAGGAAATGGAGTGTGGGTGTGTGTACACTCAGACAGTGAGTGCACGCAGGCAGGAGCTAGTAGCCTATGAACACAGTGACTGAGTGTCCTAGACTCCTAGTACAGTAAGAGTAAGTAATAACAGTAAGTAGAACTAACTAATTACAATAATCAATCAGCGATCAGAAGGAAATGGAGTGTGGGTGTGTGTACACTCAGACAGTGAGTGCACGCAGGCAGGAGCTAGTAGCCTATGAACACAGTGACTGAGTGTCCTAGACTCCTAGTACAGTAAGAGTAAGTAATAACAGTAAGTAGAACTAACTAATTACAATAATCAATCAGCGATCAGAAGGAAATAGAGTGTGTGTTGTGTGTGTACACTCAGACAGTGAGTGCGCACACGCAGGAGCTAGTAGCCTATATGAACAGTGACAGTGAGTGTCCCTACGGGTACAGTAAGAGTAAGTAGTAAGTAAGTACAACTAACAATAATCTATCAGTAATCAGAAGGAAATAGAGTGTGTGTACACACAGACAGTGAGTGAGTGCACACACGCAGGAGCTAGCTAGTAGCCTATAAACAGTGACAGTCAGTGAGTGTCCTACTCCTAGTACAGTATAACTACAATACTATTAGTAAAGGACAGCAGAAATACTGGTATAGATGAGAGAAATAAACAGAGGACAGCTGCCCACAGAGGCAAGGCCCCCCTGAGGCCTAAACCTGTAAGCCTGCAGCAGCTGCCTGCAGTTCTCTAATGTAACACACAAGCTACTAACTAAAATACAATGTCTATCTAACTAACAACAATATAGGTGTATATGGCAGGTGTAGGTGAGCAAAAACGCTAGGTAAATGACCACAATAGAGCACTTGCTAAGCCAAAGCACAAAGGAGCAACTCTCTCTCTGTACAAGTCTCAGGCAAGCATGGAAAAACCTAACATGGCGGCCGCTATTTATAGGGTAGGGGCTGGCCAGGGTCCCCCTCTGTGATTGGCTGCCGTCAGAGGGCCTGGGAGCCCTCTGATTGGCTCTAAGGACATCAATCTGGGCTATGACGCTATTCGAGCTCGGTACCGAGCTCGAATAGCGCCGTTTTGCTCGAATAGCTCGAATAGTGAATGGGCTATTCGAGTGTACTCGGATAGCCCATTCGAATAGCTCCAGCTATTCGGAGCTCGAATACCGAGCTCGAATAGCTGAAAAAGAGCTCGAATATTCGAGCTACTCGAATATTCGAGCTCTGCTGAGCATCTCTACTTACAATCGAAAGGAATGGGGTGGAAACAAGAGGTGGGGGAAGTATACAGTATATGTACAGGCAGTGCGTAATTAGGTTATTTAGTGGGTGCATGGCCTAAGCTAGAGAATATGCTTGTCGGAAAAGGTGGGTTTTGAGGGAGCGTTTAAAGGTTTCAAAGGTGGGAGAGTGGCGGATGTGCTGTGGAAGGGCATTCCAGAGGAGGGGTGAGGCACGTGAGAAGTCTTGTACACGTGAATGTGAGGAGGTAATTGTAGAAGAGGATAGAAGAAGCTCGTGTTCAGATCTGAGATTGCGGTTGGGTTGGTATCTGGAGACTAGTGAGGAGATGTACAGGGGAGAGGGATTGTGGAGAGATTGTGGAGGCCTTTAGATCCAATGCAACTCTATGGGCCATCGATTTGCTGATAAACCTAGATTTTCCATCCAGTCAGATCAAATTCGGCCGCAAATCGATCGATCGACCAATCGATCGGCAATGGATTTCCGAACAATTCCATCGAATCGATCAATCGACCGAAGGTTGAAATTCGACCAGTGTATGGGCCCCTTTAGTGACAAGACAATATATACTCTGTACAGCGATGCGTAACATGTGGATGATAAATACATGGAGAGCGTGGAGGAGAGAGACTTATGAGCCGGCCTCTCTGTTGTAATGAATACATCTGTAGCACTGCATTCCAGTTTTGCATTGTTTCTCTGATAAGCGTCTGGCTCATGTGCTGCACTTATTTATTGAGGACTGGATCTGGCCTTGATTCTCACGCTTTTCTTGCCATTCTCTATCTCTTACAAGCTCCTATCTTCTGCTGGTATTTCAGCCCCCAGATGGAGATGGTCAGGCTGGAGCAAAGCTAAGGTCACACTAGCTGCTGGCTACCCAATTATGAAAATAACGGCAGTAAATTATGTAGCAGAAATGTTATTTGGTTTTGTCTTCTTTTATGGAATGCTAGCAGAAAAGTACTTAACCACTTGAGGACCACAGTGGAAAACCCCCCTAAAGATCAGGCTATTTTTTGTAAAAAATGGCCACTGCAGCTTTAAGGCCAAGCTGCAGGGCCGCACAACACAGCACACAAGTGATTTCCCCTCCCCCCCCCCCCTTTCTCCCCACCAACTGAGCTCTCTGTTGGTGGGGTCAGATCGCCCCTCCGGATGTTTATTTGTTTGTTTATTTTTTGCTCAATGTTTGTTTTTTTTATAAATTTTGCTTTTTTTTATATGTTTATATTCCCCCCTCCAAAGACCCCCTTACAATGTGTAAAGATGGCGGTTTCGCCCTCTAACAGTCTCCCAAGCGGTAATCGCCACTCGGAGACTGAAGGCGGGGTGGAGCTCCGCCCCCCGAGCAGGAGATGCGCGCACCCCTCGCGCGATCTCCTGCAAATCCAAGCCCCAGGATTTGACGCCGATAGGCGTTAGGCGGTCCTGGGGCTGCCGCCGTGGCCACGCCCATCGGTGTTAGGCAGTGCCAGGGGGGTTAAAGTGAACCTCCAGACTAAAAATCTACTCAGTAGCACTGAAAAGGCTTGGTGTTTCTTTAACAGTTTCATAGCATCAGAACTTTATTTTTCTTATCAAAGTCTCATTTTTGGCTGCACAGAAGCCAAGCTCCGCCCCATCAAAGAAAACTACCAGGGCATTTTTCCCCTGATGCTGTGCAGCGCATGATGGGATTTCCTATGTTGTTGTTTTCATTGCCTAGCAACTGGGAGGGGTGATCAGGACAGAGGACAGTTGGAACTGTGTCTCATGCTCCCTGTCACCATCTTTCAACCAAAAAGATGGCTTCCCTTAAAGAGACTCTGTAACTTTAAAAAGATCCCCTGGGGGGTACTCACCTCGGGTGGGGGAAGCCTCTGGATCCTAATGAGGCTTCCCACGCCGTCCTGCGTCTCACGGGGGTCTCGCTGCAGCCCTCTGAACAGCCGGCGACAGGCCCGACTGTAATTTCAATATTTACCTTTGCTGGCTCCAGCGGGGGCGCTGTGGCTGCATTCGGCTCGGAAATAGACGGAAATACCCGATCTCCGTCGGGTCCGCTCTACTGCGCAGGCGCCGGAGACTTGCGCCTGCGCAGTAGAGCGAACCCGACGGCGATCGGGTATTTCCGCCTACTTCGGAGCCGACAGCCGTCAGAGCGCCTGCGCAGGAGCCAGGAAGGTAAATATTACGTCACGGCTGTATGGAGGGCTGCAGCGAGACCCCCGAGGGACGCAGGATGGCGTGGGAAGCCTCATTAGGATCCTGAGGCTTCCCCCACCCGAGGTGAGTACCCCCCAGGGGACGTTTTGCCGTTACAGTTCCTCTTTAAGGATCAGCCATACTATGCCAGGGAAAGAAAAACATATATAAGTAGATAAATACTTGATCTACTTACATAACACATGTATTGTACTGTCCACGTTTTGATTTCAGTGAATGTTATATAGTTAATTACTAGAATTCTGTTCCTGGCGGGGGCCATGTCTTTTGCCCACAGTTAAGGCTAACGTGTAATGTCATTTCTGCCCTTTACTTTTTTTTCTTGTCTCCTCCAATCGCTCAGTCGCCTCAGCCTTGCTTGTAAACACAAGTGAGTAGGGGATTAGGTTTCAGATAAAAAAACTGGCAGGGAAATAAAGGGAAGAGGAGGAATAGATTATAGATAAAAAGAACCCCCAGCATGCAATTCTTTGGCACGACTACTAAAGGGTCAGTGTTCCTTAAGTATGTGATAACTCCAAATCATAACAGCAGGAAAAGTTTTGAAAGTTTTGAATGCAGGATTAGCATCTTTATCACTTAATACACTAAGACCAGTTGCTGTTGAAATTTGATTTTTATGGTGATGATACCGCTTTAATGAAATCACAAACCTTTGCCTGTTCTTTTAAAACAGGGTGGGTAAGAGATTATATTACTTATCTATTTTAATTAACATAACTAATGTAACTTAATGACAGTATGTTTGTTTAGGCTGAAGTTCCTCTTTAAAGCAGTCCTGTAATAAGGAGCGGTCGCTTAGGGCATGGCGATTTTTTTTTGCTTGAAGGAGTATATCTAATACTGGGGTGCATCTGGCTACCTATAATCAGGGACAGCTCTAGTACTGGATACTTGATGGGAGCTCTAGCTACTTAATACTGAGGGCTCCTCTGGCTACCTAATACTATAAGGGCCCTTTTCCACTAGCAACCGCTAGTGTTCGTGCTAAACGCTAGCGATTGCGATTCAGCAAAGTTCCAAATTTTCCGCGATTGCGATTTTGCTATGCAATGCACTGCATAGCAAAATCGCGGCAAAAATCTCTCCGCGGCGCGATCGCACTTAAGTAAAAAACGAATCACGGCAGTGGAAATTACCTACCGTGATTCCTATGTTATTAGGCAAACCGTAGCGATTTAAAAATCACTAGCGATTTGCAATTTTGCGATTCAGCATCGCAATCGCCGCTAGTGGAAAAGGGCCCTAAGAGGGCACATCTGGTTACCAGGGCCGGGCCGAGGCATAGGCTGGAGAGGCTCCAGCCTCAGGGCGCAGTGTAGGAGGGGGCGCACAATTCATTCAGCTGTCATTCCTAATTGTGTATGAAGCAGAAAGAAATAAGAAAAGGGGATACATAGAAGTGACTGCAAGCCATATAACTAGATATTAAGGTGTTGGGGAGGTTGTGGGCCCTGTGGCCCTCTTAGTCTAATAGTAATCAGTGTGTGACGGCTGGGGTGGCAGGGATGGAGGGGCGCACTTTGGTGTCTCAGCCTTGGGTGCTGGAGGACCTTGTCCCGGCTCTGCTGGTTACCCAACGCTATTAGAGGGCACATCTGACCACCTGTTTTTATTTGGGAACACATCTGGCTACCCAATACTAATAACTCGGGGCTTATCTTGCTACCGAAAACCTGCCACTAGGAAGTGTGTTCTCGGTTCTCGATCATTGGTGGCGGTTCTGCCAAAAGAAAGTGTGTAGCTGGAAGGGGGTGGGGGGGGGGAGGTGTCTCGTTCCATTCTAGGGGGGTCTAGTTCCGCATAGGGCGGTGTGAAACCTGGCGCCGGTTCTGGGGGCAAGGCCGTAACTATAAATCATGGGGCCCTCCAGCAAAACTTTAATGGGGCCTGCCAAATTCACACTCTTCCCCTTGTCTACCCCTTGTGACCTTCCCACCCTGGACTTGCAAGGGTCATAAAACAAGTGTGGACATCGTGATCTTCACACCCATAACAAGTGTAGTCACAAAACACCTGATCTGAAGGATGGACCTACTTTATCAGAAGTAGGCAGTTGGGGACCCCTTACAGCTCTGGGCCCCCTTGTAGGCTGCTGTAGTTACACCTCTGCCTGGGGGGATATATACCTCAGTAGGTGGGGGCCTCTGGGTGGTCTAGAGGTTTCTCGGATCTTTGTTCCAGTGCAGGGTCCCTCTGTCTTCTGCTCCCAGCCATGAACATGGGCGACTGGAGTGGGCATGCCACTTATGCATAGCTTTCGTCCTGAGCACTTTCTTCTGCTGGACGCACGTGCACCCTACCTGCGCTTGTCCAATATGGATGCCTTCACCCAAGGCCAGGAGCACAGCCAGAAGAAGCCAGTACACCAAGCTTCTGTCAAATGGGTACAGTGGGTCCTTGTGCTGGAATGGTGGCCTGTAGCTGGACAATCCGGAGGCTCTCCAGTATTGGGGTCACTATGGAACTTTTTCCTGACTTCAGGTGTATTTTAACTATAAGTCTTGCTTACCATAGCAAGGTGTTGGGAGGAAAACCCTGTCTGCCAAGGCTCAGTGTGGCTTTACTGAAACCTAGATCAATACTCAACATGTGACCAGCATGTCCAGGACTTGTCCGGTTTAGCAGCAGAACCTTTAAAGTGGATCCGAGATAAACTTTTACTCATTGCATAATTGTGATCCTTTCATATAGTTTATAGGGCATTCCTCAAGCCAAATACTTGTTTTGTTTTAATACTTTAATTCCCTATGAACTAAACAAGCCTCGCCCACAGCTCCTTTTGTGCCTTGGCACTGTAGCAGGGCTTATGGGAGATCAGTCTGGGCAGGAGAAGGAGAATGAAGTTACTAGCCATTGATTTCAGAAGGAGAGGGGAGTGGGGAGGAGGAGAGAGGACTGAATTTACACACAGACAAGCTGATAGCATCTCCAGCCCTCAGCCTGTGACAATGTGACAAACAGAACATGGCTGTCCTCATTGTATCACATGAATAAATAATCATAAACTTTTGAAGCTGTTTGCAGCTAGATATGCTGTGCAAAGTATCTAAACTTTAGATAAGATACAGGTATATAAACAAGTTACTTGTTATAGTTAGTTTTTCATCTCGGATCTGCTTTAATAAGTCATAAGTAAAAACTGGGCCATGAATCCATCACCATAGACACATAACATTAGGTGGGGTACTCCACAGATAATTATATGTCTAATCACTGAGATCAAATAGTCTTATAACATATAAGATACAGTCTCAGCCCAAATATAATTGACGTTCTGCTGTTAGTCTTACCCACATATACAACTACTTGATAATGATAGATACATCAAAAGAAATCGTAGAGTAGAAATAAAAGTTCCTAGAAAAATAATATGACTTATTAACCTCCTTGCCGGTTATCCCGAGCTCAGCTCGGGGTAACCTGCGTAGGAGGATTTCTCAGGCCCCGCTGGGCCGATTTGCATAATTTTTTTTTGTTACATGCAGCTAGCACTTTGCTAGCAGCTTGCAACATCCGATCGCCGCAGCTCGCCGCCGATTCGCCGGTACCCACCCCGCCGCGCCGCCCCCCCCCCCTCCAGACCCCTTGCGCAGCCTGGCCAGCACTGATTGGCCAGGCTGCGCTGAGGGGTGGATCGGGATTTCCTCTGACGTCCATGACGTCGGTGACGTCAGCCCCGTCGCCATGGCGACCGGGGAAGCCCAGCAGGAAATCCCGTTCTGTACGGGATTTCCTGCTTACTCTGATCGCCGGAGGCGATCGGAGTGGGTGGGGGGATGCCGCTGCTCAGTGGTTATCATGTAGCGAGCCCTGAGCTCGCTACATGATTTTAATAAAAAAGAAATGAAAAAAAAAGTGCTCTGCTGCCCCCTTGCCGCGGGAATTAGACCGGCAAGGGGGTTAAAGGTTATGTTTTAGGGACTATAGTGCTAATGAGGGGCTAATAGGGATCATCTTGGTCCCAGTGTTTTGTAGTTACATACCCTTTCTCATTTTGAATATTTCTATTGTTTGTACCAGCAGAACCCTAAGAAAAAGTTACAAAATAATGTAATAAAAAAGTGCTTTATTTTTACAAGAATTATGTATAAATGATTTAGTCAGTGTTTGCCCATTGTAAAATCTTTCATCTTCCTAATTTACATTCTGACATTTATCACAAGTGGCAACATATTTACTGCTGGCAGGTGACGTCAGTGGAAGGAGATGCTGCTTGCTTTTTTAGCAGTTGCAAACAGCTGTAAACAGCTGTTATTTCCCACAATGCAACAAGGCTCCCACAGTGTGATGTCAGAACCTTGGTCGTTACATCACACTGTGGGAGGGGTTCCGCCACAGTTTCAGCCATACAGAGCCCCCTTATGAGCCGTTTGTGAAAAGGAAAAGATTTCTCATGGGAAAGGGGGTATCAGCTACTGACTGGGATGAAGTTCAATTGTTGGTTACGGTTTCTCTTTAAGAGATATTTCAACAATACAGGTAGGAAGCAATAAGACACACAATGCCAGATCATGCTCTGGAGTAATAGCGCCAGTAATTCTATGTCCCGGTACACATTCTTTCTTTGAATGAACATGCACAGATTCACTATGAACAGCAGGAGTGATGTTCCAGGAGCAGCACATTTCTGCAGCCCAGGACACGAGTAGCACACTCCATCAGGTGAGGCTATTGCATTTAGCCACACCCATTCTTCCCTTCACCCTGTGAGTGCTCCCTTGTTTTGTCTTCTCGTTCTTCTTAGATAATAGAGTCACACAGTGATTTAGGAACCTTCAGAATCACAGGTTTGGAGGCATACATGCAAAAAGGGCACATGGAAAATTTGGGTGCCCAGAAAACCTGATAGTAGAATATCAGTAAATTTACAGATATTCTACTATTACAGTAAAAACGATGGTAGTAAAATATCAGTAATGTATTCTGATATTTTACTATAGCTGAACATAACCCTATTCTCACACTGAACCCTCCCACTTTCGATGCCTAACCTTAACCACTCCCCAACAACTAGCCCTACTCAAACCCCCCCCCCCCCCTTCCCACGGCAAACCTTAACCACCCACTGCTAACCTTAACCCCACCACCACCACTCTTCCCTGGTGGTCCTGCCAGCGTGCGGCGCATGTTCTATGATTAAAGTGGTGTTTCCTGGCTTTATGGTTGTCCAGTTGATATGTCTTCTCTGTCATTATTGATACAGCTCAGACGTTCATTACTGTTGGTGAAGGCCTGAAGAAGGGTCTACCCGAAACAAGTAGACGTTGTCGCCTCAAAAAAAAAACTATCAATCATCTCCATGTGGTTGTTGTGCTTTATTGTTCACTATGGGATGTTTCCTTAAGGACAGGGCCGTGCAGAGGATTCTCAAGGGGGGGGTGCTCAAATTTTAAAAAGGGGCCCTAATCGATAAATCGTGCTAAATTGTGTATGTAATACCCCTTCTCCAGAAAGCACTAGGCAGTCTTAACCCCCCCACCACCACACACACACACACACACACACACACCTTTATAGAAGTATCAGGCAGACTTTGTGTCTTCTTCCAACCAACTTCTTTGGTGCCACCACCCTCAAATCATCAGTCATAGGTGCGCACTATTAGAGTGGGCACAGTGGAGCCTGATGTAGGCATGGATTCACCTTTCATTACTGGGACCTTTGTCCCTCTAGATCAGCACCCAAGCTTCTTTTCAGGCAAAGAAGCAGTGGTTGCCAATATGCAGTGGTTGCTAAGCATTAGTAGATGCAAAACTGCAGTAAGTGCCAAGGTGCAGTGGGTGCCCAGATGCAGTGGGTGGTAAGACGCAAAGGTCCAGTTTGTGCTAATTTGCAGTGGGTGCCGATGTGCCAAAGTACAGTCCGTGTCAAGCTGCTGTGGGTACCAAGGTCCAGTTTGTATTGGGTGTTTATTTGCAGTGGATGCTATGCTGTATTGGGTGCTGAATGAGTAGCAGAAGGCGATAAACAATAGTTGGTGCCATGTGAGTGCTAATTGGTACAGGGAGCCATGTGAGTGTTGGACATGAGTGAGTAGGGAGTGCCATGTGTGGTCTGGATGTGTGCCATGGGAGAGTACTGAGTCTCATATGGGTTCAGACCAAGGGTGGGTACTGGGTGCTATTTGGGTGCTGGTCATGGATGGGTACTAGGTGCATATAATGGCTTTGGAACTTTGTGCTGTGTGAGTACTGTGCCATGTGGGTGTTGATTATGGGGGTTATAGGGTGTCATGTGGGTCTTAGGTACTAATACTGAGTGCCAATTAGGTACTGGGAGCAAGTACATGGTAACATCTGGGTAATGGGTGCTGGCTAGTGGGGTATTTGTTGTCATGTGGGTGATAAATGCAGAAGCTGGGTGCCATGTGGTGGGTTCTGGGTGCTGGCACAGGGTGTCATGTGCATTCTGGCTGTATGGGTTGGTGTCAAGCATCATGTAGGTGTTGATTGCAGTTACTCAGTCCCTTGTGAGTTCTGGGTGCAAGTACTGGATGTAATCTGTGATGGCTTTGTGTTTGTGCTGGGCACCAAGTGGAGGCTTAGTGCAACTGGAACTACTGCAGATGAAACATGTGGGTGTTGGGTGCAGGTACATTGGTGCATTGCCTGCACTAGGTGCTAGCTATGGGTGGGAATTGTGTGCCATGTGGATTCTGAGTGCAGGTACTTTGGGTGCTAGTACTGGTTTATGTGAGTTCAGATAATGTGCAAGTACTGTGCCAAGTGAGTGTGAGTACTGGGTGCCAGCTATAGGGTGAATGATGCAAGTACTAAGTGCCATATGGAGGTCGGATATAAGTATTAGGTGAAAGTTGCTTGGTGCAAGTACTGGGTGATTGCTATAGTGGGGGTTACTGGTTGAGTGTAATGTGGGTGCTGAATATCGGTGGGATTGCGGTGGGTGCAGGGAGTGGGAGGTCACTGTGGGTACTGCTATGAATGGCATAGTTGTTGCTAGGGGAGGTAGAGGTCAGTGTGGTTGCTGGGGGAGGTAGAGGTCAGTGTGGGTGCTGGTGGAAGGGTAGGTCACTGTGGGTTCTGTGGAAGGAAGAGGTCAGTATGAGTGCTGGAGGAAGGGGAGGTCACTGTGGGTGCTGGGGAGGGAGAGGTCACTGTGGGTGCTAGGTGGAGGGAGAGGTCATTGTGGGAGGGAGAGGTCACTGTGGGTGCTGGGAGAGGTCATTGTAGTTATTGGAGGAGGGAGTAGTTGTGGATGCTGTGTGTTGGGAGAGATCAGTGTGGGCGCTGCTTTTGGGATGGGAGGTCCCTGTAAGTGCTGCAGGGGACAGGAGGGTAGCCTCTGGGGGAGGGAAAGACCACTGTGGGTGCTGGGGGAAGGATAGGTCAGTGTGGGTGCTGGGGTAGGCAGGATCACTGCTAGAGCTGGGGAGGGAGAGGTGATTGTGGGTGGTAGGTGAAGGGAGAGGTCACTGTGGGAGGGAGAGGTCACTGTGGGTGCTGGGGGAGGGAGAGGTCACTGTGGGTGCTAGGTGGAGAGAGAGGTCACTGTGGGAGGGAGAGGTCACTGTGGGTGCTGGGGGAGGGAGAGGTCACTGTAGGTGCTAGGTGGAAGGAGAGGTCACTGTGGGTGCTAGGTGGATGGAGAGGTCACTGTGGGAGGGAGTGGTCACTGTGGGTGCTGGTGGAGGGAGAGGTCACTGTGAGTGCTAGGTGGAGGGAGAGGTCACTGTGGGTGCTAGACGCAGGGAGAGGTCACTGTGGGTGCTAGGTGGAGGCAGAGGTCACTGTGGGTGCTGGTATAGGGAGAGATCACTGTGGGTGCTAGGTGGAGGGAGAGGTCACTGTGGGAGGGAGAGGTCACTGTGGGTGCTAGGTGGAGGGAGAGGTCACTGTGGGAGGGAGAGGTCACTGTGGGTGCTAGGTGGAGGGAGAGGTCACTGTGGGTGCTAGGTGGAGGGAGAGGTCACTGTGGGTGCTAGGTGGAGGGAGAGGTCACTGTGGGTGCTGGGGAAGGAGATGTCACTGTGGGTGCTAGGTGGAGGGAGAGGTCACTGTGGCAGGGAGAGGTCACTGTGGGAGGGAGAGGTCACTGTGGGTGCTGGTGGAGGGAGAGGTCACTGTGGGTGCTAGGTGCAGGGAGAGGTCACTGTGGGTGCTAGGTGGAGGGAGAGGTCACTGTGGGTGCTAGGTGGAGGGAGAGGTCACTGTGGGAGGGAGAGGTCACTGTGGGTGCTGGGGAAGGAGATGTCACTGTGGGTGCTAGGTGGAGGGAGAGGTCACTGTGGCAGGGAGAGGTCACTGTGGGAGGGAGAGGTCACTGTGGGTGCTAGGTGCAGGGAGAGGTCACTGTGGGTGCTAGGTGCAGGGAGAGGTCACTGTGGGTGCTAGGTGGAAGGAGAGGTCACTGTGGGTGCTAGGTGGAGGGAGAGGTCACTGTGGGAGGGAGAGGTCACTGTGGGTGCTAGGTGGATGGAGAGGTCACTGTGGGAGGGAGTGGTCACTGTGGGTGCTGGTGGAGGGAGAGGTCACTGTGGGTGCTAGGTGGATGGAGAGGTCACTGTGGGTGCTGGTGGAGGGAGAGGTCACTGTGGGTGCTAGGCGCAGGGAGAGGTCACTGTGGGTGCTAGGCGGAGGGAGAGGTCACTGTGGGTGCTGGTGGAGGGAGAGGTCACTGTGGGTGCTAGGCGCAGGGAGAGGTCACTGTGGGTGCTAGGTGGAGGGAGAGGTCACTGTGGGAGGGAGAGGTCACTGTGGGTGCTAGGTGGAGGGAGAGGTCACTGTGGGTGCTAGGTGGAGGGAGAGGTCACTGTGGGTGCTGGGGAAGGAGATGTCACTGTGGGTGCTAGGTGGAGGGAGAGGTCACTGTGGGTGCTGGTGGAGGGAGAGGTCACTGTGGGTGCTAGGTGGAGGGAGAGGTCACTGTGGGTGCTAGGTGGAGGGAGAGGACACTGTGGGTGCTAGGTGGATGGAGAGGTCACTGTGGGTGCTGGGGAGGGAGAAGTCACTGTGGGTGCTAGGTGAATGGAGAGGTCCCTGTGGGTGAGGAAGAAGTCACTATGGGTGCTTGGGGAGGTAGAGGTCAGTATGGGCCCTAGGTGGAGGGTGAGGTCAGTATGCCACACTAGGATTCCTATCCAGACCTCTTCACCTGAAAGTGCCCCAGGAGGAGGCGGAGCTTCTCGCGGGTGGGCGGGGCTTACCGCGGTAGGGCGGGGCTTATTTTGCGCGATCAGAGGGGCCTTTTTTACTGATTTTAAAAAGGGGGGGTGCCTGGGCACCCAGAGCACCCCCCTCTGCACGTGCCTGCTTAAGGATGAATCTTTTTGAAGAGTTGTGAACAATTTTTATACTTTTGATACATTAAAATATTATGCTCACCATCAAAAAATGTTTTGGTTTCCTGCAATAATTTGGTTATGCATATATCCTTGTACCAATACCTGAGAATTATTGGTGTAGTGGCACACCATTGAGGATATGGTTCTTGGTCTCCCAATGTATATGTATATCTCCCCCATGGCAAACCTTAAAACATTAACCACCCACTGCATTCTTTTTGACCTGTTAATTTTGATCAGTACCTCCAAAAGGTACAATTCATCTTTTGCCATTTAAGGAACATCCAATCGCCAAGTATGGCAGTTTTTTGAATTCTCACAGTTGAATGCTAAAAAACTAGAAATGTTTCATGTTTTAATCAATGCTGGCATAAGTGGAACTGGAGTTTAGGGGTGCCACTAGTTACAAGCGACCCAAGTGATCGCTTGGTGCCTCACCTAACGGAGGAGCCTCCCGTGCTGGGCTCCTTCCCGGCACCCCTGCCCATTACTCAGCTGACAGACCTGCAGATCAGTGGCGCATAGCGACGGAGGACTTCAGATGTGTTGGTGACATCACTAGTCACTTCCTGCATTTATGTACACCGTACAGTTACCATATGGTGCTCTCCTCTGTTCGTGTCACTGCCGATCTGCAGGTCTGAGAGAACAGGGGCTGGCAGTACTAGGGAAAGGGAGCTCACTTTGCCTACCTATGGGTCACCTACCTATACAGGGGGACACCTTTGGCTACCCATGGAGGGGACTAACTATACTGGGGGAGGGGGGCACCTTTGGCTAACTATGGGAAGCACTACCAAAATTGGGGGACACCTTTGGCTGCCTATGGGGGGAACTAACTATACTGGGAGACACCTTTAGCTACCTATGGGGGCCACTACCTTTGGCTACCAATGGGAGGCACTACCTTAATTGGGGACACCTTTGCCTACCTATGGAGGGACCTACCTATACTAGTGGACACCTTTGGCTACCTATTGGCTAAGGATATCTGTACTGAGGACACTTTTTCTACCTAAACTGGGAGGGGCTACTGATACTGGGGGGAGGGGACATCTATGGATATGTGATTAATCAATGAATGATGAGATTGGGTCCCAGAAACTTTTACCTGCTGAACTAAACTAAACAGTTTTAGAGCATAAACTATGACTATGGTTGGATTGTATTGTGAGCTCCCCCGAGGACAGTCAGTGACATGGCTATGTACTCTGTAAAGTACTGCAGAAGATGTCAGTGCTATATAAATACATAATAACAATTAAATGGTAGGACATTAGACTATGACTATGTCAGGATTAGATTGTGAGCTCCCCTGAGGACAGTCAGTGACATGACTATGTACTCCTTAAAGGGCTACAGAAAACACCACTTCTATATAAATACATAATTATAATAGTAATAATAATAATAATAATAATAATAATAATAATATGATAGGACATTAGACTATGACTATGGTAGGATTAGAGTGTGAGCTCCTCTGAGGACAGCCAGTAACATGACTGTGTACTCTGTAAAGTGCTGCAGAAGATGCCAGTGCTATATAAAAATGCATGCCAATTAAATAGTCCTTGATTTGTACAATACAGAAATCATTTAGATCTTCGGACAAGTAGATTCCAGTAATTGTTTACAACATAAGGTATTGCAGTGCTTTGCAGACCTTGGTTCCTTGTGGTCACTACTGATCATTACTGATAAGTTGTTAAACAGTTTATTTATTTATTTTTTGGGCAAAGACTGACCCCAAAGTGCAATTTCCTGAGCTGTAAATTTCTGAATTGTTTGGCTTGTATATGTTTTGTCACCTGGAGTTACAGATTGCCCAGCATGCTCATGGTGAACCAGGACCTCTGTGACACATTGGTAGATTGGTATCTGGTTATGGGTAGCAAATGGTTTGTGTGTTTTGACCTCTGGAAAGCAAGAATGCAGACAAGCTTTGATGAGATATTTTTGGGAACAGGGAAGGGGAGGTGGCAGATAAAGCAGACAGAGGAGGATTCACAGTTTTGGAGTTATGCTGGGAATACACCATACAATTTTCTGTTATGCTGGGCATACACGGCTCGTTTATGCGCCGGAATCGAGCCGCTGGCTCGATACCGGCGCATCCCCTCGGGCGTCTGGATCGATTCCCGCTCGTCCCCGCGGGCGCTTCTTACCTTCCGCCCGTTTTCTCCCATTCGCTTGCGGGTATCGAGTGCGGAATCGATCCAGGCGATGATCGGACACGTTGGATTTTATCAATCGAGCCATCAGCGGCTCGATTGATAATAAAAAACAAGAGGAAGTAAGGAGATGCACAAAGTCGGCACTGCTGGCAGCTTGTGTTTAATCTTCAATAGGTGGTACACATCAATAGAGTTCATATAGAACAAAAAGTAAAACATACCAAATTGCTGGAGGCTGTGAGCTGGCGGTGGGTGCAGGGCACAGAATAGCCTTATGGCCGTTTCGCGCTGTCGATGCGCTTCTATGGAGGCTGTACTATGTGGGTGGGCTGGCCGGGTAAAAATACCGTTCCGTGCGGCGTGCTTCCGCCTTCTAGGGCCGCTCCTCACACTCCCTGTGAGCCTATCGCATGCTGAGACGCGTAATGCGCTCCAGCACTGGCTCAGAAGGGAAGTGACACCTCTGAGTTACGTCCGTAACTCAGAGGTGTCACTTCCCTTCTGAGCCAGTGCTGGAGCGCATTACGCGGAGTGTGATGGGCGGCCCTAGAAGGCGGAAGCACGCCGCACGGAACGGTATTTTTACCCGGCCAGCCCACCCACATAGTACAGCCTCCGTAGAAGCGCAACGACAGCGCGAAACGGCCGTAAGGCTATTCTGTGCCCTGCACCCACCGCCAGCTCACAGCCTCCAGCAATTTGGTATGTTTTACTTTTTGTTCTATATGAACTCTATTGATGTGTACCACCTATTGAAGATTAAACACAAGCTGCCAGCAGTGCCAACTTTGTGCATCTCCTTACTTCCTCTCTACTTACTAAATATAATTAGCCAGAGCATGCAGGCTGTGTGGAAGGAGGCTGTAGTTTCTGCCAGGATCCCTCCCCCAATGCAGAGTGTACTGTTGTGCCAACCTCCTCTCTCTTCCCCTCCCCATCTCAACAATAATAAAAAAACGACCCGTGTACGCCCAGCATTAGATTTCCCTGCCAGATAGATAAATTTCAACATGTTGGAAATGTATCTATCTTACGATCTATCTGCCGAGCAATTAGGCATTGTTCTACTCAGCAGGAGATAAACAGAAGACAATGCACCAGAGATAATGACCATTCTCTACAGAAAATAATCTAATTATGCATTCTAACAGAAAATCTAACAGAAGAATCTAACAGAAAATTGTATGGTGTATTCCCAGCATTATGCTGGGCATACATGGTGCATTTCTGCGGCTGAATCGAGCCATTAGATGGCTCGATTGATCATTTCCGACGTGTCCGATCACCCGCCGGATCGATTCCACGCTCGATACCGCGGGCAGGACAATGGGAAAAACGAGCAGAAGATAAGAAAAGCGCCCGCGGGATGAGCGGGAATCGATCCAGGAGCACGCGGGGACGTGTGGGGACGCGCGGGAGTCAATCCGGCGGCATAATCGAGCCACAGAAACGCACCATGTATGCCCAGCATTAGAGAAGAAAATGTAGCAGAAGATCTGTTGAGTTGGTCAATTAGTCAATACATCTAGAGATGATGGGCAGATTTGACCAAGAGACAAATCTGTCGGCTGCTCATACACTGCAGGCTAATTCCTGATCAATTTCAGCGTGAAGTCGGCCAAGTCTGCCTCCTCACTGCTGCCCCCTTAGTGTATAAATGTGCCCCCCGTTTGCAATTACACATTACCTGTCTTGTGTTGTCCACCGCGTGGTGCCCATCCGTCTTTGTAACCCTACACTCTTCCATTACAGGAAATACACGTATGTCTCTGTAATGCAGAAGTGATTAGGAAATACACGTATGTTTCTATTATACAGGCGTGATTAGGAAATACACGTATGTCTCTGTAATACAGGCATGATTAGGAAATACACGTATGTCTCTGTAATACAAGCATGATTAGGAAATACACGTATGTCTCTGTAATACAGGTGTGATTAGGAAATACACGTATGTCTCTGTAATACAGGCATGATTAGGAAATACACGTATGTTTCTATTATACAGGAATGATTAGGAAATATACGTATGTCTCTGTAATACAGGCGTGATTAGGGAAATACATGTATGTCTCTGTAATACAGGCGTGATTAGGGAAATACACGTATGTCTCTGTAATACAGGTGTGATTAGAAAATACACGTATGTCTCTGTAATACAGGTGTGATTAAATACACGCATGTTTCTGTAATACAGGTGTGATTAGGAAATACACGCATGTCTCTGTATTACAGGTGTGATTAGGAAATACACATATGTCTCCATAATACAGGCGTGATTAGAAAATACACGTATGTCTCTGTAATACAGGTGTGATTAAATACACGCATGTTTCTGTAATACAGGTGTGATTAGGAAATACATGTATGTCTCTGTAATACAGGCGTAATTAGGGAAATACACGTATGTCTCTGTAATACAGGTGTGATTAGGAAATACATGTATGTCTCTGAAATACAGGCGTAATTAGGGAAATACACGTATGTCTCTGTAATACAGGCGTGATTAGGAAATACACGTATGTCTCTGTAATACAGGCTTGATTAGGGAAATACACTTATGTCTTTGTAATACAGAAGTGATTAGGAAATACATGTATGTCTCTGTAATACAGGCGTGATTAGTGAAAAACACGTATGTCTCTGTAATACAGAAGTGATTAGGAAATACATGTATGTCTCTGTAATACAGGCTTGATTAGGGAAATACACTTATGTCTCTGTAATACAGGTGTGATTAGGAAATACATGTATGTCTCTGTAATACAGGCGTGATTAGGAAATACACGTATGTCTCTGTAATACAGGCTTGATTAGGGAAATACACTTATGTCTTTGTAATACAGAAGTGATTAGGAAATACATGTATGTCTCTGTAATACAGGCGTGATTAGTGAAATACATGTATGTCTCTGTAATACAGGCGTGATTAGTGAAATACACGCATGTCTCTGTAATACAGGCTTGATCAGTTTTGGACTGGGAAGTGGAAAAACTGAGGAAATCCACCTGCTGGCCAAGCAGCAGTAACCCTGTGTTATCACTCCCAATAGAAACCTGCAGCAAGTCTTCACTGTGAGCAGCAACACCTGATTACTGCTGCTTGGCCAGCCTGTGTCTCTCCTCAGCTTTACTACCTCCCAGTCCGACACTGGGCTTGATTGGGGAAATACACGTATGTCTCTGTAATACGGGCGTGATTAAGGAAATACACGCAAGTCTCTGTAATACAGGCGTGATTAGGGAAATACACGTATGTCTCTGTAATATAGGTGTGAGTAGGAAACACGCATGTTTAGGAAAATACACGCATATCTCTGTAATACAGGCGTGATTAGTGATACACGCATGTCTCTGTCATACAGGTGTGATTAGGAAATACACGCATGTCTCTGTCATACAGGTGGGATTAGGAAATACATGTATGTCTCTGTAATACAAGCGTGATTATGGAAATACGCGCATGTCTCTGTAATCTCAGTATATTGCCTCCATATCCTGCATTGCTGCAGCATCAGCCGTCTCTACGGTAACACAATGCACGGCGGCCATAATATGGTCTCCCTGCGTCTCTCTACAGCTCCGCCTCCTAACAGACAATAAAGAGATTCCCGGCAGTTACCGCTCTATATTCTACAATCCCCATTCCGGGAACTTGGCTTTATGGCATGGCTATATATAGAATAATAATGCAGCCTATCAGGTGATATTATATTGATCGGACAGTTCTGGCCTGCAGACAGAAGTATTACACACTAGCAGATGTATGCAAGAGGGGAGTGTTGCACAGGTTGCTGGATAAGTTTCAGTAGGCCTGAATGATTTTAGGAAAAAATTTGAATTAAGCAATTTCTGTCTAAAATCGTGATTTCAATTCACGATTTCCTTCAAATCAAGCTTTGTTCCCCCTCTGTGCCTCTCTGTCCCCTGTCCCTCTTTGTGCACCCTCTGTGTCTCTCTCTGTGTCCCCTCTGTCTCTCTTTGTGCCCCCTTTTGTATGTGTCCCCTCTTGTTAAGCTTGGAGGTGTAATCTCCACAGTCAGCATACAACACATAAGCTGACGTGAAGGAGGTACACACACCAGCACAAGGGATCAGGATATCCCCAGTTTAGTGGAGGAGAGGACTGACTCCAATAGGAGATTGTGGTGCACAGAGCCGGTGCAGATCCGAACAGCCACAAACAACACTTTCGTAATAACGTCTCAGCGCAAAGTAGCGCTGAGCGCATAAACCAGGACTGAGGAGATCAGAACAAGTAGACAGAATGAACGCTTGCTAGCTAGCGGCTACTTAGCGACAGCAAGCGTCCAAAACCAGACAGACTGGAATGAGGCAGCCAATGCGTTGCGGCGATGGCGTGCCTCACAAAGACAGGACAGGATAGTCAGAAAATAGCAGGATCAAGATAGATGAACGTAACACAGATAAATATACAATAAGTATGATTTCCTAGCGTGTTACAATTACAGCTATCAATGAAACTATTCGTAACGTCTGACTAACATATGTATATATCGGCAATGAACCGATATATGACATAAGCAGGAACTCTGACTAAGACTGGAGTAATACAGGGAACAGGACTCAGAAGGATTCGCTATCTCTTCGCAGAGATGAACGCAATCCACAAACAGGACCAGGAACAGGATAACTAGCTCAGCGTGCTGGAACGCTGACTAACGGAACACAGGATATAAACAGTTCGTGTACGTATATATCAGCGACACTGATGTATCAACGTAACACGAATTCAAGGAAAATAACAAAATGCGCAAGTATGCGTATATATTGGCGATGAACCAATATATGACACAAGACAAGCAAGTAACAACTTCTAGAACAAGAGCAGAACTAGGAGGACTCGCTGACCCCTTCGCAGGAGTCAGCGCAGTCCACACGGACCAGGAACGAGGTGGGGCACGAGCAGAGTAACAGATAGAATCTGAGACTATGGTAGCCCATGACACATTGCAGGAAGCAGTTCTTTATACTGAGGTCATCCAATGGGAGCAGACCTGCAGATTCCCACACAAGTGAATGGTAATTAATCACAGGCTGATAGCAGGAAAAGGCAGACAATGATATGCAGCCTGCAGGAAAGGGACTGCCCCTCCACTGCAGCAGACAATGTTTGTTTACACAAGAGCATGTTAAACTGTTATTAATTTCAGAGTGACTGCAGATGGAATCAGCAACTAGTTTAAGTGCAAACCAAACTATGCAAGAAAATGCATGTAATGACATCAGAACTGCTTGGGTTACAATACCACTGCAGCCAGCAGTAAACGCTGCAGACATGATCATAACATTACCCCCCCCCCCCCCCTTAAAAGCGGATACCAGACGCTTTTCGAAACTGAAATTCCCAACAAAACAATCTGACTGATAATTCATGATGACCGGGACAGCCCGGCAAGACCAAATTCCAGAATCAGTCCCCACAAGACTGGACCCATCAGAACCAGAACCTACAGAACCATGCCCGTCAGCACCACAAGCCTCAGTGTGATACCCATCAGAACCACGACTTCCAGAGAAAAGCCCCCAGAAACTCTCTGAGCGATACCCACCGCCTTCCCGGGACTGTCCACAAACGCCGAAGCCTTTGCAATGCCCACCGGAACTGTCCCCACCAACACAAAACCCACCGTTGAACCAGTCCAAGGTACCAGGACAAGTTTCCTCAGAGATCTCCCAGAACACTTGGAAGCTCCAAAGAGATCCCCACAGGTCAGAACGCCCCTTAGGCTCACATGGAGAACCATCAAGAACCCCTATGGAACCCAGGGCAACTCTAGAGTCAGGGTCACAAGGACAAACATCAAGATCAGGGTTTTTAGGGACCAGAACCATCTCCGGGCATGCAGGCCAACCGGCAACATCAGAACATGTCTCCACTAGGGAAGCGTGTGAGCACGCCAACACAGACACACTTGGGCACTCTGGCATACGAAGCACATCTGGGCACACCGGCACAAGAGAGACTTCTGGGCATGTCAAGGAACTGCAAACCTCAAAGTCAGTCAAGGTAGGACCGAAACCAGGACTGGGCAAAAAAAAATCATCATGACTAGACTTCACAGTTACTGGATTCTCACTAAAAAATGCAGGATCAGACTTAGATGTCTCTGATTCCAGCAAAGTTATTAACAAATCATGTTCAGGGGCATTTACAAGACAGGACAAATCTTCTGATGTATGCACCGAACTAGACAGGGTTCCCATAACTTCTTCTGGACTAGACAGAGACTCATCAAATACACTGGATTGGAGCTCATGAAGGGCTGCAAAACAAGTCAGTAGTGCAGCAATCCCCACTGAACTAGGCAAAACTGAGTAACTCACTGGACAGGAAGGGGACTCAGGAACTTCTGCCACACCGGCCAGAGAACCAGAATTTTCCAGGATACAGGGCTGGGTTTCAGAAACACTCATTAACCCGGACTGAAATTCTGAGATTTCTATTATTTTTTCCAGCGAGTCAGAATTATCCATGTTACAGGGCAAGACTTTTGAAACATTCAGAGGACAGGGCTGGAGTTCCTCGGCTGTTACAACACTGGAGAGGGACTCAACAACATTGGTTAAATCAGACTGTGTACAGGGCAAGGTATCTAACACACTTGCTGACGAGGACAATATTTCAATGGCTTCTGCTTCGCTGGGCAGAAATTCATCAAGTTTTATTAGAGCAGACTGTAATTCCAAAACAGCTGCTAGACAAGTGAATATTACTGCAACACCAACTGAGGTAAGCAGTGCCTCAGACTGTTCTGCTAGAGGGTTTGAAGTATCCAAAGTACTGGGTGAAGCATAAGACTCTGTGACCACAGCTTCACTGGACAGGATCACCGAACAGTCCACACTGCAGGGCAAAACCATGGAAGCACCTGCTGGACAGCATAATGATTCTGTGACCTGAGTTTCATTGGAGAGATCTACTGCACAATTCATGGTACAGGGCAAGTTCACTGGAACATTTTCTGAACACGGTAATAATTCTGCGATTTCGGACTCACATAGCAGACGCTCTGAGTTATTCATGAAACTAGAGTGAGGTGTAGAAACAGGAAGATCAAAACACAATGTTTGCGCATCTAAATCACCATTCAATTGTGAAATTGGAAAATTCAGATGCTGGGGTTCTGAAATTTCTGGACAGGATTGCTGGGACTCAGAAACTGATGTAGTGCATCTATTGGCATCTGCTGGATCAGACAGGAGTTGAACTTTATTAACACAGGTAATTTCTGCAGAAGTGTTTGCAGAGACAGGCAAGATTTTTCTGGTGTCTGTTTCACTGAACAAAGACTCATGAGTACTGGCTAGGCTGGACTCAGAAGTCAGCAGGACCTCTGGGTCCTCTGCTGAGAAATTTGTGCAGGGCAAGATTAAGGAAGTATTAGTAATTTCTGTCTTACTGGGAAGTAACACTGAGTTATCCATGGTACAGGGTGGAATTACAGGAACTTCAATTTCACACAAAAGGAGCTCTGAATCACTCGCTGAATCAGCCAAAGGTGCTGAAGCAGGCGAGTCCTCAGGAACTGAGGAAGTGGAACAATCTCCACTTGACAGTGTGTCTTTCCTGGTATCAACTGATTGAATCGCATAAAAATCGTCCAGAATCATTCTCCACACATCGATCAATGGAGCCACAAAGTCATACCCACACACACCAGTTTTTATTAGGTTATAGGCAGACTTAATGCATGCATTCAATACTAATTCACTTTTTGCACTGTAAAACTGACAAAATGAACTTGCATCTTTCTTCCATTCATAGACCAGGGCTTCCATCTCTCCTTTCTCAAATGGAGGATCCCATGCATATTTAACAGCTGAGCATTCCGGCTGATCATAGTTTGCAAATGTGTTAGTGGCAGAAACATACATTGGGTTATTTAGCAGGTGATTGGCCGATTTCTTATTCCTAAGGATCTCCAGTACCTGTAGCAAGTGTTGAACTGTAGTGTATGCAAATTTCCCTTGCTGCACGAATAAATTGATCTGTTCAATACTCTGTAATATATCTTCATAATCATATTCAGATAATTCATTTAAACAAGAACTTTTATTTTCCCTGGCTAGCAATGAAAGTTCATTAGTAGTTTCATAGGTCCATTTGACTCCCCTGAATGGTGACTGAATTTCATTATCTGCTACTGGCGGAGTCTCATTACAGATCTGATGCGCAGTCGCCAAGGGCAACGACTCCGCTGATTGTAACGCTTTTCTTTTGGAGCGTTTACGTTTGGCTTTAGACCCTACTGCCTTAGCAGAAGAAAAGTTATCAGAACAATTATCTGCTTGCTGATTATTTTTGTAGGCAGTAGAAGGAGCAGCTGATTGACAAGCTGCCAGGAGCTTATCAAAAGGGCTAGGCAAATCGGTTTTGCGCAGCCAGTTATGGATCACAAACGCTAAAAATTCCAGTGGTCTCTCTTTTAAATTGGTATGATCCAAGACATTGTAGGCCCACTGAAACAATCTTCCCTTAAATAAAACATAAACTAGCTGGGGAGCCCACGTTGAAACAGGAGTAGCCTGGAGCTCGGGATTGGCCAGGAACCTGGTACATTCAGAAAAAAAACTCATTTTCTGTTTCAGAATTGAGTTTTTCAAATTTCTTAAAGGAACAGGAACCATAACAAACAGTGTAATTTTTGCTGGGAACCCCCCCCACAATGGGAATTGGTAATGGGGCTACCATAATGTTAAGCTTGGAGGTGTAATCTCCACAGTCAGCATACAACACATAAGCTGACGTGAAGGAGGTACACACACCAGCACAAAGGATCAGGATATCCCCAGTTTAGTGGAGGAGAGGACTGACTCCAATAGGAGATTGTGGTGCACAGAGCCGGTGCAGATCCGAACAGCCACAAACAACACTTTCGTAATAACGTCTCAGCGCAAAGTAGCGCTGAGCGCATAAACCAGGACTGAGGAGATCAGAACAAGTAGACAGAATTAAAGCTTGCTAGCTAGCGGCTACTTAGCGACAGCAAGCGTCCAAAACCAGACAGACTGGAATGAGGCAGCCAATGCGTTGCGGCGATGGCGTGCCTCACAAAGACAGGACAGGATAGTCAGAAAATAGCAGGATCAAGATAGATGAACGTAACACAGATAAATATACAAGAAGTATGATTTCCTAGCGTATTACAATTACAGCTATCAATGAAACTATTCGTAACGTCTGACTAACATATGTATATATCGGCAATGAACCGATATATGACATAAGCAGGAACTCTGACTAAGACTGGAGTAATACAGGGAACAGGACTCAGAAGGATTCGCTGTCTCTTCGCAGAGATGAACGCAATCCACAAACAGGACCAGGAACAGGATAACTAGCTCAGCGTGCTGGAACGCTGACTAACGGAACACAGGATATAAACAGTTCGTGTACGTATATATCAGCGACACTGATGTATCAACGTAACACGAATTCAAGGAAAATAACAAAATGCGCAAGTATGCGTATATATTGGCGATGAACCAATATATGACACAAGACAAGCAAGTAACAACTTCTAGAACAAGAGCAGAACTAGGAGGACTCGCTGACCCCTTCGCAGGAGTCAGCGCAGTCCACACGGACCAGGAACGAGGTGGGGCACGAGCAGAGTAACAGACAGAATCTGAGACTATGGTAGCCCATGAGACATTGCAGGAAGCAGTTCTTTATACTGAGGTCATCCAATGGGAGCAGACCTGCAGATTCCCACACAAGTGAATGGTAATTAATCACAGGCTGATAGCAGGAAAAGGCAGACAATGATATGCAGCCTGCAGGAAAGGGACTGCCCCTCCTCTGCAGCAGACAATGTTTGTTTACACAAGAGCATGTTAAACTGTCATTAATTTCAGAGTGACTGCAGATGGAATCAGCAACTAGTTTAAGTGCAAACCAAACTATGCAAGAAAATGCATGTAATGACATCAGAACTGCTTGGGTTACAATACCACTGCAGCCAGCAGTAAACGCTGCAGACATGATCATAACACCTCTGGACCTTTCTCTGTGCCTGCTCTGTGTCTCCCTGTGCCCGCTCTGTGCCTCCTCTGTCCCCCAAGCTACGGCTGTGCTGGACATACCTTCCAGCAATAGTCCAGCAATGCCAGTCTATTCACTTCACCTCCTGCAGGCTCTAATGCACGGCATACTTCCTGTATGTCATGTGACATACAGGAACCAGGAAGTATGCCATGCACAAGAGCCGGCAGACGGCGATAGAGGCCGGAAAGCGTTGGACTCGTGTCGGAAGGTATGTCCAACGCTGCCGATGCTGTGGGCTGCACATGTCAGGACTTCTTCAAACGTCCCCCATGCGTAATGACGTCATCGCTGAAATCGCCGCTTTGACGATTCTAAAATTGTGATCTTGGTGATCACGATTTTGGTTTAAATTCGATTTATCTTTCAGGCCTAAGGGATTAGTACAGACATGGGTATGAGCGAGCACCGTTTATCATTTAAGTGCTCTTTGCCATGGGTTTTCTCCCGTTCCCCGTTTTCTGTCCTTATGGCTCCAGCGAAGAAGATCCTCCGATCAGTGCAAAGT